>NW_015389880.1:56534-69969 GCF_001527695.2 Protobothrops mucrosquamatus
TGACCGCATGTTGTATGACATCAAGAAGGGAAAAAAGGCAACTTTGGAATTTGGATACTTAAGTAGGAGCTATTGAAACAATATTTTGCAAGGATTGCTTTGTTTCTTTGAATTATGGTATCATCTTAAGGAAGCACTTAAAACAGAGTCATCTTATCAGGACAATGGGCAGCATATAAATTTAATCAATAAGTAAATAAAATAAGGGCTGCTCAACTAGGGTTTCTCTTTTGCAGAACCGAAGTATATGAGTCCAGTATATCCATCTGTAATTTATTTATTTCTGACTTATTACCTTTGCTTATCAAGAACTTGGGGCAATATAAACAAAGAAATTAAATAATACATAACAAGGATTTAACAGTACATAGCCACATTCAAGACACTGTTGTAAAAAAAAAAAGATAAAACTGGTTTTGTTGTCTGTGCCAAAAAGAACAGTTAAAGGACTTAATGGGCATTTTTGTGGAGGCAGAGGCTGCTTCAGATTGAGGGGTTTCAATCTTATGAAAAATTGAAATCTTATTCTGTCTTTCAATCGATGGTATTTCTTTAGCTCAGGATTTATTTGTAAATAATTGAGCATACTAGTTTGATTTTAAATAAGAAACAGTCAGTTGTACTCTACAGGTTGGGGAAAAGTAGACTTGATTATTTAGTAAATTTATAGGTCATCCATCTCATACACATGGCTATTAACAGTCCAGTGGGTCACATTTTTTAGAAGCAAGTCCAAATGAGTTGAATAGAACTCAAAAAAGTTTACATAAAGGATTGTAATCTTATTCATAGCATTTCTAGACTGTGGGAATTCTAGACTGGGGTGTGCTAATTGGTAGATTAGCGTCAATTGATGGATACAGATGCTAACAGCTGTATTTTTTTCACAACTACAATACATCTATCCAAACTGTTTGAAAGATGTTGAATTACACATTCATTCCATGTTAGTCACACTGAGGTGGAGACATGTGTATCTTTTTTCTTCAGTCTGCATCTGAAGGGTGAAAAAGGAAAATTAGAAATTGCTTTCTTACTCTCTAGAACATGAGTGATAAATCTGTAGCCTTCCAGATGTCCTCGGATTTAAACTTTTATTACTCAGACCACTGGTTGGGCTGTAGATACCTTATTGCACTAATGAAGGCTGAAGATTGGAGTGAGTTTTCCATTTTTAATTTTTCTGCCTTTTCTTAGGTCTACTAACTGATTAGGATAGAAAAGTAGTTAACCTTCTTAGTTCTCAACTATTCACCAGGAATAGAATGTAATTGGGTAAACACATATTACTATTTTACAACTCAGATTACAAATCCATCTAGAAGAAAACACAACTAAAGATTACTTTTAACTAATCTCTTTCCAAGGAATGCTGGAAACTATAATTTCATAAGGCTGGTAAATTATTTATTTCTAATTGTTATTAGAAAATATTCAGCATCATCCCAGGATTTGGGTATTAGAAGCCAATATGTGCCAACTACTATATTATGAATGTTGTCATATTGCTCTATAGTATAGAGTCATTGTAGTTTTTAACATCTTTCCTCTATGGGATTCCATCATCTTATCATGATTTTATTGTGATCCAGTGATATTGCTTACACTAAGAAATAATCACTTGACTAAGATCATCTGATGAAGTTCATGTTAAGAAAATCTTTAAATTATGGTCTTCTGATTCTTTATTTCTCCTTTATTATTGTGTTTATGTATCATCACATTGAACATTAGAACTTTTGAAAATGCATTATAAAGACAGCTGGTGGAATATTAACTCCGTGCCATAGAAACGCCTCTTTATCCATGAACCAATGTATTTGAGAAACATTTTTATCATAATAAAAGTTGCATTTGTTAATCTATTCATTGTTAAATTCAGTTAAAAAAACAGTCAACAACATATCCCTAACATATATGAGAAAAATGTCTTTCTGTTTTCAGGGTCTCCTACAAAATCTTTTTCTGGTTTTTGGAACTACCGTAGAGGATATTTTGCGCAATAAAGGGTGCCAGAGAAGTCAATCAGGTAAGAACAAGATGTGGCATTGTTAATTCTGGATTTATGCACAACATTTTCCTTCTCTGTTAGGCTGAATCCAAAAGGGAGTGTAACGGGTGGTAAAGGGGAGAAGAAAAGAATGGAAGTGTAAATTAATAGAATGAAATGTTTAGTATAGTTCAGTGGTGGTGAACTTATGGTACGCGTGCCAGAGGCAGCACTCGGAGCCCTCTCTGTGGACACATGCACCGTTGTCCCAGCCCCGCCTCCTCCCATGGCCCCCTCACCAGCAGCCCCCCCCAAAGGAGAGTCAGCCCCGGGCACAGCTCATGTGAAGCAGTGCAGCCAAGAACATGGTAGCTGGGCAGCGGGGACAAGACTCCGCCCTTGCACCCCATCGCATGCAGATGATGCTGTGGGGCACGGGTGGAGGGTGTGGCCACCATGGCGCTGCTGGGCTGCCTGGGTGATCTGTGGCGGGCTGTGGAGGTGGTGGGTGGCCCAGCGGGCATGGTGGAGAGGGACAGGGATGGGGGCGGTTTTTGGGCACTCAGTCTCTAAAAGGTTTGCCATCACTGGTATAGTTGATAATAAAATTAACCATGAACTGTTCTGTTTGCTGTTTTCTCACTACAACTCCTACCAAACATGGGCCTTTGCATTTATTTTGTTATCTTACCTTTATTATTTGTATAAATAACTCAAGGCAGTGAACATACCTATTGCACCTTCCTCCTTCCATTTTCCCCACAACAACAACCTGTGTGGTTAGTTAGGCTGAGATTTGACTGCTCCAAAGTCACCCAGTCAGATTTCATACCTATAAAGAGAAGGAAGGAAGGAAGGAAGGAAGGAAGGAAGGAAGGAAGGAAGGAAGGAAGGAAGGAAGGAAGGAAGGAAGGACTTCAAAAACTTTTCAATAGTTTTATGAAAAAGGAGAACAGCTTCCTTTCTTTTGTGTTATAATTATGTAAGTAGTAAAGTGGAGAGTCAAAAAAATTAAAATTTATACTTCCCAAATATAATACCATATACCTCATGAATAATGAACTGCAGGTTTTAGAAACCCTGGTTTCCAACTCAGTACTTCATTGATTGGTTTATTTTAGTCAATCCTATCTCCCAAAATTTATTTTTCCAAAGAAGTAAGTGGGATTGGGTAATCTCTGCCTTTCTAAATGTTGTTGGATTCCAATTCCTATCCACCAAAGCTAGTGCATCAAGAAATCAGGGCCGAAAATACCTGAAAAGTCATAAGCTATTATCCCATGTAAAATAGAACTGACAAGTCAATTGCCTAAATATTAAAGTGTACTATAAAATCAGTGAACATCCACCCAAAATGTAATAAGTTGGCATGTGATCTAGAGTCCATCTGATATCTTTAAAAGTTTAGATTTTTTTATTAAGTACCATTAAAGCAAAATTGAATAGATATGACATCTCACAAAGATATCATTCATTTGGGATATATTTTTGCATTGAGAGCCAAAGACAAAGAAAGATGAAATAGCCTTATCTAAGTACATATAAAATCATATTAAATGGACCAATTAGAATTATCTTATGCAAATGATCAGGGGTGATGGTGGAACACCTAATATTGTTTTTTGCTGGATATCAATTGCCAACAGGATTTTTTTTGGGGGGGGGGTTACTGTTTGGACTGCCTCTGGATCCATTATGATGATTGCAATCTTAATATGCTTGGTCAAAACCCAGTTGAGGTTGATGTCATAATCTCACATTAATTATGTTGCATGTGAGCAGCCTATTACACTTTTGTGTCTACATGGTAGGAAGGCGTCATTTTATTCCATCAAATTGACATTTAAACATATTCCACTTCATGATAAATTTTCCATTGTGCAGTGTTGCATTTTTAGGGTTTCTAGTCTGAAGTCTTAAAATAGCCAAGTAATTCGAATTTCTCAGTGCTGGAAAGAATTCATTATACACTTTGGAAAAGCATTTAGTTAGCTGTTGACACCACAATTAAATCAATTATCATTAGCAGTAAGACTTTCCGCTGCCAGTCTTTCTTTGATGAAAGTTGTATTTCGGATTATTCACAGATCAAATATCCACTTTTCTCCTATTTAGCCACTTTGACATTGTGGTATTATTATATTTCCATTCTGGTATTCCTATTGATTTGCACTACTATAACTAGGCATAACATGGTGATGTCAGTCTGTTGCCAAGTTTGAAGACCCCTGCTCTACAATCACTAGTAATGCAATTGAAGAAATACCAGCAGGTTTCTGAACATTTTAAATAGCAACTTCTAGAGGACAACTTCTAAAAGACCTTTCTTTTTGCCATGGTTCTTATAATTTGCCCTTTGCTTAAGGAAGATACCATTAGATATTTGGACATGGGACATGGCTTAAAAATTTATGAAATAAAAACAAATAATTAAAATATTCTGAAATAAGAATTCTGGGAATGCTGTTTTAGTTTCTCTTTACTGGCATATAATGCTAAAATGTAATGGAATCTACATGTTCCACGAGTTCTAAATTTTTCAGACCATTCTGAAAATTAAAATTACACAACAAGACAAACTATGGGTTTCCAAATTTGTTTCAAAAGAAGTGATCATGGAGAATACAGAAACAATTTTTAGATGAAGATGCAATGGCAAGGAAACAGATTTCAACTAAATATTTGAAGAGAGGATCATCTTGCACAGTGGATTATTTGATCAATTCAAGGAAGACATGGGGATCAATGTCTATTAGCCCTGATGGCAAGGTGGCTGCCTCTGAAGGCCATCTGCTGAGAGACTAATGGGCTTCTTTATGCCATTGGTTGACCACTGTGAGAACAGATAGCTGGACTAAATGGGCCAGTTCATTGCTTATGTTCTTATGTTATGTTAAGAACCTGGTATGGGCCATACTAAACATAGGAATACTTTTGTTGCAACAATCTGCATGCAAATTGGCTGTTCCCAACTCTAAAACTCTATCCATCTTAGTTATATTGAGAGCAAGCCGCTTCACTTGTAGTTCCCAAACGTATGCCAAGAATCTGGAGTTTAGGAATTGTGCCTCTGAATTTATCTTTTTTTTTAAAAAAAACAGCATTTGTTCTTTTAGCAAAAAAATGCTGCCAAGAAGCATTGTACCAGCATTAGACATGCTCTGACAGAAATGTGCAGCTTTCTGCCAACTCGGTTTAGAAAGGCTGTTGTCTATCCAAAGGGAGTGAAACATACATTGAAATAGTAACACTTAGGAAAACTTCATTTCTTCAGTTTTGTGGAGTGGAAAATAGGGTTTATACGATAAAAGATGAGCGGAAAATCCATACAACGCAATCCTAGACCTGTTTTGTCAGGATTACCCCCTGCTCTTGTTAGTGGGGTTTTCAGTATGCTTAATACTCCCCACCCTTAATCTTACTTTTTGTGCCTGAAAAAAGCCAAAGAAGGCAAAGATCACTTAGGGCAAAATGTGGGGACAGATTTCTCTTCTCACGGTGGAGCATACTCTTTCAAACCCTCAAAATAGGTTTCAGAAGGCTCTTCATCCCGTCTCCCTATCCATTTGATTTTCAGAGTGCCTAGTAAAGTGGAGGAAGAGAGGGGGCATCCCTTTTCCTCCATCCCATTTACCTTCCACTCTCTCAGCTAGACCAACATAACGTGGTGCATGTATGCCATTCACAGCATTATCCCAGAAGAAAAGCAATGTCAAAGGTGAATGAAGGTCCTGATTTCCATATAACCCCGTCCTTCTTCTGAAACAGCAGAATAATTATTAGGGTTGTGCAGTGCTTTGGATTTGATTATTGAATACAACTTTGGGCTATGGAAAGGAGCAAACTTAACTCCTGGCTGGAACATCAAAAGATTTTGGAATCCAATCCAAATGATTGCACTTCCATGGTAATTATGCCAAGTTCAAAATTGGGGCCAACTTTCCATAACATATTCATCTCATTGGTGATACCATATTCTCTCTATCTCTCTTCCAAGGGTGTCTGCAGGGTATAAACAAAGACAAGATGATGGCTGTGTCCACACCCTGTGGACATCCTACAAAAGAAAGTATAATTGGTCAATGCAGAATTATTTTCCTGAAGCCACATGCCTGCTACTCAACTTTATTCAGTGAAGCTAAGAAGTGTCTCCAATAATTAACAAAATTCTAAGTTTGTTCAAGCAAGTTGTTGGGACTTTTAAAAGTCCTTAAAAAGGATGATTATGGTATCTTTAATGTTTGCGCCTTAGCATTCCTACTATGCAGTCATTTCTGAAGGAAAATGATTAAGACACAAACATTTATTTTAACTACATTACTTTTTCGCTCCATTTTTAAAGTAAAATTCTGCCAGGATCCAGAATATTGAAAAGGCTTCAGAATGGCAATGTTGTATATGATGCATATTATGATTGTAAATGAATTGCACTAGTTTAACAGCTTTCTATGGCATTTCTAAAGAACTTTTCCATTACCTTCTGAGATAGGAGAGGATATTTCCGTAGATTTGGGATCTAAGCTGTGGAAAGGAATAATTGAAAAGAGTTGGTATTCAACTTTTTTTCTTCCGTGATATAATTTGAATTGAACCTATTCCAGGAGAGATCCTTTTGAAGTCCATCTAATCCATCAATGTACTGTATAATTTTAATCAAAGGTTACAATCAGCGGAAAATAGTTTGGTATTCTCATTTTGTTTTCTTTCTTTGCAGCTGAAGTGAACACTATTAATGAGAACACAGAGATCCTTCACCTCAGTCCTTCAATCATGACAGAGTATGTTGGAGAAAACACAGAGAAGAAAGCTGAATTCTGTGATCGCTCTTGTGAAGAGCTTGGGTCTATGTTTGCTGAACTCCATGGACTACGAGTTGTTATTAATGGCTTGTCTGACAAATTGAAAAGTGTGGTAGGTACCTCCAGTCATTCTTGTTCTAAGTAGTTTCCAGCCTTGCATTCCCAGAATATAGTTGGATTACATTGGCCATTGTTTCCAGCAATGGGTGATGGAAATTCTAATCTACCTTCAGGGTTCACATGACTAAAAACCTTTCAGTAATTATGAGGGTTTGTCTGTCTCTCTCTCTCATACACATGCACCAGTGGTGGGATTCAAATATGTGAACAACTGGTTCTCTGTGTGGATGCTGCTTCCGGAAGTCCATTCTGGGCCTGGACAACAAAAAATTACCTACCTGTTCTGCCGAACTGGTGCGAATCGGCTGAATCCCACCACTGATATGCACACTTATTTATTTAAGGGACAAAACCTTGATAAGGATAAAGATCACATATTAAGCCTTTTGCTTAATATTCTACTAGGATTCATAATTAGAATCCCAAAGCACAGTTTCTTTCCCACCCTTAAACTAGATAAACATGATAGCAGTATTCCAGTATCTGAGGGGCTGCCACAAGGAAGAGGGGGTCAGGTTGTTCACCAGAGCACCAGAGGGAAGGATGAGAAACAATGGTTGGAAACTGATCAAAGAGAGAAGCAACCTGGAATTAAGGAGAAACTTCCTGACAGTGAGGACAATCAACCAGTAGAACAGGTTACCCCCAGAAATCATGGGTGCTCCATCACTGGAAATTTTCAAGAAGAGACTGGACAATCACCTGTCTGAGATGGTTTAGGTTCTCCTGTTTGAGCAGGGGGCTGGACTAGAAGACCTCCAAGGTCCCTTCCAGCTCTATTCTATTCTAGAATACATAATGCCTAAGAAGTTCCTCTTTGCTGATTCTAAGCCATAGACTATGTAATATAATATATGATGAATGTGTCATGCTTTTCACAGTAGGCTGGTTCCAGACTTGGTCATACTTGAATTCAATTCACTGAGATCACAGAATAACTTACTTCACAATTTTCTATGAGTTTAGCGACATGTAAATTAAATAGCCAAACCAAGACTAAACTGAGTTACCTTTTTTTTTGTCTTCAATCGTGTCCCATTCTTGCAGGCTTCATGGTCCAGTTCCTGCAGTTTTCTTGACAAGATTTTTCAAAAGTGGTTTGTCATTGCTTAATACTTAGGGCTGAGAGAAAGTGACTGATTCAAAGTCACCTAGCCAGCTTCATGCCCTAGCCAGGACTACAACTGACAGACTTCCAGTTTCCAGCCTGATGCCTTAACCACGACACCAAATTGGCTTTCAAGCTAACGTTAGGGTGGCTGAATTGGATGTGGGTTTGTATGGGTCTGTAATGGGGCTCCAGGCTAGAGTAGAAAGTTGATTGGAAGAGATGATCTCATTGGATTTGGAATATTGAAATGACTTAGAATTTTTTTTCTTGTTTTTTCTTGGTCCTGTTGGAATTTAGTGAGAGGCAGTTAAGTTCCTCTCTGCCTTGACTCTTATCTATTCCTTTTTGGCTCTTCTGCTGGCCCATTTCTCTATTCATTTGGCATATACTTTGGAAACAGGTGATAGGAAAATATTTCAGCTGGCAAACCTATGCCCATTCCAAAATGCTTCAATCTTTTTTTGAATCATAGTTAACATTATAGCCAACTCTGTGCTGTTAATCAAATCCACACATTTTTATTTGCCTGCTTGTTGACTTATTTCTTCTTTTCCTCCCATATCAGAAACTGTCTTGCATGAGGCTCTCTCTTATCTTGTTCCTCTAATAGTAATTCTTTGAAGTAGGTGGGATTGAGAACAAATGACTCGGGTCATCCAGTTAGTTTCTCTGGCTGAAAGCCATTTGGACCTCCCTAGTTCTCTTCCAGGACCTGAAGTATCATACCACATTGACACTCTCCACACCCTTGAAATAGATCTGAAGTGGTCTAATCTCTGCTGGATGAGTGGAATCCGGTACTGAATAAAGTTCTACTGGAGGAATAGTTTTCCCACAGAACTTACTGCAGGTGTGACTTGTCAACATTAATTGATATTTGTACTCACCCTTCCCCCCAAAAAGATGGCAATTGAATTGTTTGCTTCCTTTTTGACTGATGCATTAGCTGGGTACAAATAATGTCCTTTCTAAGTATTTTGCATTTCTAAACTAATTGCAGGTCAAATTTCACATTTATTTGTTCATGATGTATTCATGATGTAACGGTTCATCTTTTTATTGTACAGTCAGAGGAGAATAACAAAATTGTATCAGAGTTGCTTGGTCCCAACAAAACACTCAAGAACCAGACTGCTTGCTGGCAAGATGGCCGTGAATTTGCAAATAACTCACACTGGGTTGTGGACAGCTGTACAAAATGTAGCTGCCAGGTGAGCCTTTTAAGACTCCTTTCAAACTATACACTGTTTCCTTATCTCAGTCATGATATGTTTTTAAAGTCTGCATTGATGTGCAGGATGAATGAAAAAACACCAATGGACAGTCTTAATAAACTTCCATTTCTGTTGCTTATAAGATTTTGATCTGGACTGTTATTTCCATACACAGGCAAAAGAATGTAGAAGGAATGATAAAGAATTTAATTGATGTATTTAAAAAAAAATAACAAGACAAACCATTCCAGTGTGCTATGTAGGATCTTGAACAACAAGTGTTAATAGGGTAAAGATAGTTTGTAATCCTAACTATACTAATTGTGCTCTAAATCCCATTGCATAGAATGTAGCCAGTTCCAAATTTAATATTTAGCTCATGGAGTGATAGATTGTTATTTCAAACCTTAATCAAATGCTAAGGTACCACGAACAGGAATTTATTTGTGGGACTACCTCTTCCAATTATTCCTACCCATCTTATTAGATCCAGCAGAAGGGGCAGATTATGGGGCCCATAGACAGCCTTTCTTGTTATTGCACCTGCCCTGTGGAACATCACACCCCCCCCATAAATTAGGTTGGCCCTAACAATAGCTATGTTCATGGGCTTAGACATTGGGTTGTCAGTTATTATCCATGAGGTGGCTATGCAAATAATTGTTTGCTTGGTTTTTTTAAAAAACTGTGGCTGCTGGTTGTATATTTTATTTTCATTGTTGGTTGTGTTTTTAATTTGTTAGCCACCCAGACTCACTATGGTGAGATGATCAATCATATAAATTGAATTAAACAAACAAAAAGTAGGAATTTTTTCACAGGAAATACAATGTTTAATTATAAAATGGTGATCAGTTCATAATCCAGGCCATGTGAAAGTCTTTGAGGAATAATTGCAATAGATCCCAGACTTGGGCCACTGGAATTACATAGCATCTTAATTTTGCTATGATAAGCTGAGCAGGGTTTTCCTTTATATGAAGATCATTTATGATGAAAACATTCACAGTGAAGACCATCTCCTAATTCTCCTTATACTCTTCACCTTTTAGTAACCCAGCTCTTCCTCCTTTCTGCAACATCCTCATTATATAGAAGTGATGGAATGTGGTATCAACAAATGCCTCTTTATACTTGAGCCAATTACCATTATTGATGAAATGCTTCAGATTTTAGTTTTATTATGCCATCATACTAATGGACGTAGAAGTAGAAGCTTAGAAGCTCCAAAGTGAGGATGAAATGAAACATTTTGACTTCTTAGACTTCTTAGACTTCTTATAATGGGCAGGCTGTGAGATTTTGTTTACCATCTTCAGTGACCTAGTGTGCAACAGGGTCTTCGCTTGTAGAACATCCACTATGGAAAATGGTACTTTGGGAGCTGATAGGAAGAAGAACATGTATATGTCAGGCCCAACCCCAGAGATGAGACAATGAGATCCAATCAAATTCTAGCCCTTTATTTGCTTGCACCTAATGGACAGAATCTTGCCAAATTAAAGCTATAAACCTATAACCTTCTATATGCATCCTGACAGATTCTAGAGCCGAGGTCCCAACTTTTTGGGCACCAGGGACCAGTTACATGTAGAGAGGTTTTTCTGTGGACCGGAGGGGGCGTGGTTTTGTGTGCTGCCTGCATCCCGTGGATGGGGCTTTGCTTGTTTGTGTGGTCCAGTTCTGGCATGCCGTGGCTTGGTACCAGTCCATGGACCCGGGCTTGAGGACCCCTGTTCTAGAGTATTGCTATCCTGAATCTCTTTCCCTGTTCCCCATCCAACTTATCCAACATGAATGAGAAGGTGCCAAAAAAGCAAGATGGTGCATGCAATGAAAGCCCCATCTCTTTTATACATCTGTTGATTAGTCATACATGAACAAAAAGTTTGCATCATGATGGATGTATCTTGCCAACTTGGCTTTTTTTTAACCTCTACTCTTACCTCCACGGATGTTCTGGATGTAGACTAAAGAACAAAGATTGTGACTGAGAGGAATATAACAGAAGGACCAGGATGGAAACACTATCCATAACTCCTCTTGACCAAGACCATGAGTTCTGAGCGATATCTCATTGGAGATATGTGTGCTACTGCATGAAAATAGCAAATTCAATTTTATATCATGTGGTATATCTTTTTTATCAAAAAGAAAACCAGCTTACCCAATTCAGTTTCAAAAATTTGCATGTTTCTAATTTTTTTAAAGAGATGTCTTTAGTTGACCATTTCTGCATTATAATCTGGCCGTTTTTTTGCATGTAGAACTCTAAAACGGTGTGCAATAAAATGACATGCCCGCCTGTGCATTGTGTCCGTCCAACTTTTATTGATGGCGAGTGCTGTCCTGTCTGCTCTCACAGTAAGTATGCTACATTTTTCCAACTTGTGTGGTGCAGCCTCCCATCATTGTATTCAAGATAAGCCAAAGACGGCAATTCAATAACCAAAGAATAAATGTGGTCACACAGGGAAATGAGTGCAGAATGAAATAAAATGGCGATTCCCCAAATGAAGAGCAAGGATCCTTGCTGATATTCTTTTGCCGATATTCTTGGGGTGTACTGCACCCCAAGAAATCATAGTAGCCTCAAATTTTCGAGATCTTGGAAACCAGTTTACAGCTGGCTCCCATGTCTCTTCCTCCAAAGAAATTGACAGCAAGTAGAAAGAAAAACCTCCTAAATCTGTAGGTGCACTGACTGCTTGTGTTTTCTTGCTGCGCCATATAAGGCATGGATTATATTGTTTATTAGGTAATATTTAATGATACAGCTGCAATTATGAGTGTCAGTTCAGTGGATAAGCAAACCTCATTTAACAGAATGCAATAAAAGTGTTTTTTTTATCTCATGAAATTATTAATCAGTCTGTAAAAATCATGTATTATTTATGATTAGAGACTATTAACCCTGTGCTTTATTCAAATACTTTTATTATAATAAAGTATAATGAAGTGATTCAGCTAAATAGGTAATGCATTTTGCTCGGTCTTCTTTGATTTCATCTGGGTGAAGTTAGCCAATTACAGTTCTGCTGATCCTTCAAGGACACCACTAACAGGGACAAAAATTGAGCATTGAGTGTATTGCAAATTTCTGATAGATTCTACAGACCTTTGGTATACTCTAATTTGTTTTTAAGACTATAAGGGACATCAGACTCTGCAGGCCTTTGATTTGGTCCAGTACTGCTCTGCTTAAGTTCTAAAGTTATCTTTGTTATCACACAGCAAATTCAAAGACAGCTGAAGGGTGGTAAAGCTTGTATATTAGGCGTCTCATTTGCCATTTTTCCTTGTCTTCAAAAGTGTTGATTGTTTATCCTGATTCACCTGATGCAGATCCTGGTCATAAACAAATCAACCTCTACTGCAAAATCCAAAAACCGTCGGGCAAAGCTTACAGAAGAGAAGTGTCACTTTTCTGCCTTTTTTTACAGCCTAAAAGGGATTGCTAACTATGCCGAATCAGTATTACAGTATATATTTTGTCAGCAATATATGAGTCATTACTACTTTCTCCTCTTCGAACTCTTCATATCGCAAGCATATTTTACTTTCACTGTGGAAAGGCTCTGAAGAAGCAGGAATACTAGTATATGGCATCAAAAGGAAGCACAACAGGGCTATTCGCTTCCAGGCGGATGATATCTCAGTGCAAACTTTGCTCCTTGCACACTCATGTGCAGCACTATGGCACACATAAAAAAGTGAAAGTTGTGGCATGACATTGCAATGTATGTTTTGTCATGTTGGCATCGGGAGGATTTTTGCTCTTGGTTCAATTAAACCCTGCAATTTGAAATGGTATAGCCTTTAAATAGGAACTTCATACTGGGCCTTTCTACTTCAGTTTTTAGTAGGGGTGTTATTTATTTGAGAATTCCTCCATGTGTGATTCATACTCTAATTCAAAATCAAAACAAAAGGATGTTTTGGGAAACTATCCTCTGTGATGTTTACAAAGGCCACTTTAAAAAAACAACGGCAATCTCTACGAATCCAGAACTAAACAGAGATGAGATAAACTAAATTACCACAACTTGCTGTACATTAATAACCACGTATTTGTGGTTTTGGTCCTTGGGCTTTGTGCTGCATACCATTTTTGGAAAGTTAGCATTCTACAGAGCTTTGTTTGCATCTTCTGTCCTTCTGAGTCTTAACCTATCTGTAAATTTCGGCAGGCTAATCTTTG
>NW_015389881.1:0-10925 GCF_001527695.2 Protobothrops mucrosquamatus
GAGAGAGAGAGAGGAAGCGGAAGAGTGGGAGAGAGAGAGAGAGAGAGGGAGAGGGAGAGAGGGAGAGGGAGAGGGAGAGAAAGAGAATATATATTTTCTTGGGGGAGGAGACATTTGGGCCAGACCTGACATACAAGAGCACAGTATCAACACTTTGCCTATCAAAGTTCTCTTGGGTTTTTTTTTAAGAACACACACAAAAAAAATATTATGCAAGCCTTAACAGGAAATGAATACCATGGTGATACCAAAATGATAAAATGTGAGTCAGAACATCAAGCCTCACCCATCTGGCCTCGGGTTGTCAAATTGCATGCAGGCTTGCAAGCAGTGGAGTGCAGCATTGCGATGTTGTACTGTATGTTTTATCTACCCTGCCTCGTCTTTAATATTTACTGACTTTTACTTTAAAAGGCTTCAAATTGTGGTTACAAGTGGAACAAGAGATGCTTAATTTAGTCAGTGGGACATGTTGAGAACAAAAAGAGTGGAGGACAGAAAAAACCCATCAACATAATGAACAAAATCATGTCTTCCATCCAGAGACTCCCACACACACTCACATTTTTTTTTAAAAAATCACCAAGGAAAATGAAGAATTGTACAGTCGGGGAGACAACTCAATACATATTTTGCCTTCTATGTTAATCAGATCCTTCTCATTTCCCAAGTTATATGTTCCATATATTGTTTTGGTTTCTTCTGAGAATGAGATGCATTGTTATCTCCTTTTTAAAAAATGGAAAAAGGGAAGGGAAGGGAAGGGAAGGAAGGAAGGAAGGAAGGAAGGGAGGGAGGGAGGGAGGGAGGGAGGGAGGGAGGAAGGAAGGAAATTCATATGCTTCTATCATCGATTGTCAACAAATATTTTTGAAGAACTTGCAGTAGAAACAATGTCAAATAATATTGACTGTGCTATAGTTCTTTGTAGAAGAATCTTATTCTGAAAATTGAAGATTTGCTTGGATTCTTCTACAAAGAAGAACTGTAGCACAGTGAAATAATATTTGACATTGTTTTTACTACAAGTTCTTCAAACATATTTGTTGACAATCAGTGGTAGAAGCATATGAATTTATTTCCTTCCTTCCTTCCTTCCTTCCTTCCTTCCTTCCTTCCTTCCTTCCTTCCTTTTCTTTGAGATTGTATTGTTACTTGTTGGGTCGTCATTATGTATTTTGTATTCCTTTTTTTGGGCAATATGGTGGATTTGTCTTTTTTGATTGATTGGTTCTAGGAGTATTCCATCAAGAGTCATATTGTTGGAATTAGGGACCTTGTAAGTCATAAAAGTAAATATATTGGCTAAGGGGTTTTTTTGCATTTATTTAGTTTAATCATCTGTTATAATTGAGAATACATATCATAATTTGCTTTGTATTTGTGCTTTTGAGTCATTGGTGCCTAAAGGTAGATAAAGTTTTTCAAATTAGTCACCGGAAGATTGGATTGCCCACTTCCAGCTGTGGTTTTTTTTCTCTCCTTTTATATTGTCTTAATATAAAGTTTGGTACATGTTATTTTAATACAGTGATATTTTATTTATTCATATCTCACCTTTATTATTTTTGCAAATAACTCAAGGAGGCAAACATGTCCAACACACCTTCCTTCCCCCTATTTTCCACATATCAAAAACCCTGGGATTGGCTCAAGGTTACCCACCTGCTTTCTTTATTTAATACAATTCTTAACATTCTATTATATTTTTTATCTTAGAGCGATTGCAGGTAAAGAAAAGGAAAGAAAAGATTTGCCAAGTTCTTATCAGCAGCTGTTGAGTTAAGGAGGCTTAGGATGCCTTAATCCTGGAAGGAAGTCACAGGAAGTCTTTTCGGTGTTTTAACTACGTTTTTGCCTTATTTTGTCTATATCGGTTTGCTTTGTTATACATTGTTCTCTTTTCTTTTATTTAGTTCTCATACATGTACATTTACATTTAAAACGGCAGGGGGGTTGCTCTCTGTTTATATACCAATGGCTTGCTCTGTCAGAGTTGGTGGCAGTGCTGGTTCCTTCATCAGGCCATTGTTTATTGAGCTGGCAGTCCCTTGTTTGGAATATCAGTTGGGCTATCAATCATGTGGGGACCTTGATACTCTCAGAGCTTGGTGTTTTCTTGCACGTTTCATTACCAAACAAGGTAACATCATCAGTGCTAGAAGGTGAAAACCTTCCTCCAGTGGTGGGATTCAGCCAGTTCGCACCACTTCAGTAGAACCGGTAGCTAAATTTTGTTGGGTTCAGAGAACCGGCTAAACCAACGCTGCTTCTGGAAGTCCATTCTAGGCCTCGGAGGCCTGGAGGAAGCCTCCCAGGCCTAGAACGGTCCACTGGAAGTGCATGGATGTCACTTCCGGAAGTCAATTCTAGACCTGGGAGGCCTGGAGGAGACCTCCCAGGCCTAGAATGGCCCGCCAGAAGTGTGTGGATGTCACTTCTGGAGGTCCATTCTAGGCCTTGGAGGCCCAGGCCTGCATCTACGCAAAGAACTGGATGTTCAGGTATTTGAATCCCACCACTGCCTTCCTCCCTTCTAGCCCTGATGATGTTACCTAGTTTGGTAACAAAACATCTACAAGAAAACCACAAGCTCACACAGCACCAAGGACCCCACAGTTCAGCCCTGAGCTACAAATATTCCCTCCTATATATTGTAAGTTTCTGAATTCTGAATCACTGAATCACTGAATTCTCCCAGGTCAAGTCTCACCTATGTCATAAAATAATGCACACCATGTAATCTCAAATTCTCTTCTTCCCAAATATAAATACTGACTTATCCCGCTGACTTGTCATTATGTACATTGTATACGGTTTTAAATATCAACACAGGTCAAATTATATACTTAAAATAATAATAATAATGGAGTTTTTCAGTGTTCATGTGGGAGTGAAAATATTTGGACGGATATCTATGGAGACTCTCAATCATCCAGGTCATGGTTGTCCCAAAAGTGCTTTTCCAAAAGGCAGCTGGACTCTTGTTTGTTTGTTTTTTCTTTTGCTTGACAATATTTTGCTTCTCACCCAAGAAGTTTCTTCAGTTCTTCAGAAGCTTTTTGGATGAGGATAGAAACATTTTCAAGGAAGAAAAAAAACACAAGAAAACCCAGCTGTCTTTTGGAAAAGCACTTTTGGGACATTAGGACAGATACTTAATACTTCAGCAACTCAGATACTATTTTCAGAGTATATCTTCATCTTCCCCCTTTTGGAGGTCCTAACCCAGGGGTAGGCAACCTTGGCTCTTTTATGAGTCGTGGACTTCAGCTCCCAGAATTCCTGAGCCAGCCATGCTGAGGGGAAAGGCAAAGTTTCCAAGCTGAGCCATGCTGGCTCAGGAATTCTGGGAGTTGAAGTCCACGAGTCATAAAAGAGCCACGGTTGCCTACCCCTGTCCCAACCCAATGACACTTAGTTTTTGGCAACTCATAACCACCAGTGGGCACTATGGTGTAGACTAGAGTATTAAGGAATTACCACGTACTCTTCTTTGTCTATCTTTCTCCTACTCTTTGTTTAACAGATTAATACTCCAAGATTACTTCTTTCTGCCTTTCTTCCCACACACACAAGTCCAGAGCACATGGTCTTTGATTCTTCTCCTGGTAGGATGTAGTAAGCTGGATGCTAGGCTTTGCCTATGCCAATAATGCATTTCCTGGAAATGCTTTTCTGTTATGTTACAATCATAAAATTATTTAACTAGTAGTTTCATTAATCCTTGCTTGGGTTAGATTCTCTGTTACATACAGTACGTCCAAACTGAGAGAACATTTCAAATTGTCACACCGAGAGTAACCAGCTTAGTGACATACCCAGAAAATTAGGTGTGGGGCATTTACAGATAACTGCAGATTACTAGTTGTCCCAATTGCTGTAATTAGTGAAGAAAGCTCAGATTTAATCAGCTTGTAAAACTGGGAAGTAACCAGAATAACATTCACTTCTCAGGCCCATCCTTAATGCCTATATGCTGGAGGAGATATACTGCTTTCTTCAACCTTAACCATTTGCATTCCCTGATAAGTATGAAAGTATGCCAGTGTCAAAGCAAGAACATCCAGATTTTGGCTTAATGTCATGGTTCCGACTGATGAAACTCTTCAAAGAACTTCGAGGCATCATTTACCTTAAATAATCTTTATTCGAGTAGCATAGCATCGGCATGTACATAGTCGAAGCCAAAATCTGGATTCCCCTCCCCTGAGCACACAGTATCAAACACAATCCCCTCCTCTAATTAACAGTCATAAATCACATTCTCCAATTAGCCTGAAATGCAGGCTTTCCCTCCTGTTCTCCAACCCACCATTTCTTATCATCTCTTATTTCAAAAACCCTGAATTCACACACTATTACTGTACAATATTGTTATGTCTAACTAACTCCCATCACATTCTGCCTCCTCCCCCAGTATCATCTAATTCTAAGAGTAAAGCATAAGAAAGAAAAAGGCTGCATCTCCATAGGTTGTCAAGCAAGAACATCCAATGTTAGCAGCGTTGACATCCAGTTGTTGTTAAGTATAATGCAGTTATAAGTTACAAATACAGTGCAACAAAAGTCTATGGAGATTCTTAGTCAACCAGGTCATGGCTGTCCCAAAGGTGCTTTCTTTTAAAAAGCAACTGGACTTTCTTATTTTTCTTGAAGATGGTTCACTTCTTATCCAAGAAGCTTCTTCACTTCTGATTGAATGGTGAAGAATGGAAGGATTTATATTCCTTTATATCTGGTCATTTGCCGTGTTTCTGAGAGTCGTTGAGGCCATTTGGGGGTTATCTATTCCTTCAGGGTCACCTGAAATCTGTGGTCTATAATGTTTTTTTTCCTAGAAATCCATTCATGATCCCATACAGTATAAGTTCCAAGTGGCCTCAACGACTCTCAGAAAGAGTGCTAATGAGCAGATGACTGCAATGAAGAGAACTCCTTCCATTCTCCACCATTCAGTCAGAACTGGGCAAGCTTCTTGGATGAGAAGCAAAACATTTTCAAGCAAAACAAGAAAATCCAGTTGCCTTTTGAAAGAAAGCACCTTTGAGAGTGCAACAAAAGCTTAAAAATCCGATGTTTGTAACAGAATTGTCCAGCTCTGGAATATTTTATCTGATTCAGTCGTCTCAGTCATTAACTTCCACAGTTTTAATTCTAACTTAGCTATTAACTCAGTCCTGGAGGAGATCAACCCTGACTGTTCTTTAGCAGGCCAGATCCTGAAGTTGAAACTCAAATGGATAAAATTAAGGATGTAAACTACGGGATTATCCTGGTAAATTGGCTGTAAAAGTTGGACCATAAGAAAGGCTGAGCGCCAAATAATGGAGGCCTTTGAACTCTGGTGCTGGAGAAGCCTCCTGCGAGTCCCCTGGACTGCAAAGCGATCAAACCGGTCAGTCCTAGAGGAGATCAACTCCGACTGCTCTTTAGAAGGCCAGATCCTGAAGTTGAAACTCAAGTACTTTGGCCACCTAATGAGAAGGAAGGACTCACTGGAGAAGAGCCTAATGCTGGGAAAGATCGAGGGCAATAGAAGAAGGGGACAACAGAGAATGAGGTGGCTGGATGGAATCATTGAAGCAGTAGGCGTGAGCTTAAATAGACTCCAGAAGATGGTAGAGGACAGGAAGGCCTGGAGGAACATTGTCCATGGGGTCGCGATGGGTCGGACACAAATTCGCAACTAACAACAACAAGGCGCCATGCGTAGGTTCACTGGCGTGCCTATCATCCCTGTCCCGTTTTGATTTTCTTATTTTGTTTGTTCGAATTGGTAATTTTTGTTTGATGAAAACTCTTTTTTTAAAAAAAATAAAATCCTGACAGAGTGCTGATCTATCGAAAATGTAACACCTCCATTTACACTGACTTCACGTGAGCGATTTTTGTTCCAACATAAACTTTCTCCCCTGTTCTGTTGTAATTTGTGACATGCATGAACATTTGTCAAAAAAGAGCCCCCTGAGATGTAAAAAAAGTACATTTTTTGCCTGAGGTTGGGAAAGATAAATTTTTGCAGAGTTTTCCCAAGCGCTTCCTATGCATGGCCCTGAAGGGTGCTTCTAGGCTTCTGAATAGCAGCAGGGAAGGGAGATGAATCTCCGTGTTCAGCAGTAGAGACTATGATGGATTGAGGTGACAGGTAAATGAATTTCCACATTTAATGATCCCAGAATTTGTCTGAAGAACATACTTTGACTTCCCTGAAAGTGTGTTAAATGAACTTGCCCCCCATTATAAATATCAAGAACTGTTTATCACAAAATAGCATACTGTAGGGAGTAAGGCAACAAAAAACTACAGAGGAAAGTGTGCAGGTATTTTTTTTTTTTTCCCTCAGCATTTTAGTATAAATTACCATCTCAGAAAAAAAGCTTTTGTTTCACCAGATAAAAACTGCAAAGGTTGTAGAGCTTTGTCTTTTTTTTTTTTTTAATTTGAAGGCTATCAGCTGAAGGCTGTGCTCAAATTACTCAGGATTCTATGCTATTTCAATGAGAAGACTGTGGACAATTTGTCACTAACTAACGGTGTCATTCTTTATTCTGCAAAAAAGTAAGTTTGATAGAGAAGTTAATGAACAGTAGACAAAATCCAGCAGCCTTTCTGCCACCAGTACCAAATTAGTTGTTTGTTGCTGTCATGTTTTATAGCAGGGGTGTGAAACTCAATTTCATTGAGGGCCGCATCAGCATTGCGGTTGCCCTCGGGGGGGCGGGTGTGTGTGGCCAGGGTGGGTGCGACCTACTGGGTGGGTGTGGAGTGGGTGTGGCCTACTGGGTGGGCGTGGCCAGCTCTACATCGTTCGCGTCAAGGGTGCCTGTGGGGGCCTGGGCAGGAGTGGGACAGATCTGAGGGTCTCCAGCAGAAGGGGGTGGGACCGGGGCAAGCGCCAAGGCATGGTCCACTGGAGGAGCCTCACTGCCTGCTGAAACCCCTCCCCCGGAGCCCATCAAGCCAGATATGTGAAGTAGGTGAGGGCCATTTGCTGGCCACTTCCAAGCGATGGTGCATTTCTTCATTCCTCACAAAGGGTGACACCTCCCCAGCATGCACCCAGGGGTGGGGCCGACGTGGCAGGGGCTGGTTCCTCGCTGTTTCCGGATTGCCTTGCGGAGCTAAGACTGAATGTGTTTCAGCATAGATGGCCACCACAAAATTGTACATTGGCTCCCAGCTGGCCTGGGCCAGGGCCAAGGCAGCGGGAGCCGTTCCCTCACTGTTTCCAGGATGGCTTCGCAAGCCACATGAAACCACTTCGTGGGCCGCATCCGGCCCCCGGGCCTTGTGTTTGACATGTCTGTTTTATAGCAATGGATTCAAACTAATCAAGGTGAGAAGCAACCTAGAACTATGGAAAAAAAATTCCTAATTAGCGGGATGCCTCCAGAAGTTGTGGATGCACCATCACTGGGGTTTTTTAAGAAGAGATTGAATAACCATTTGATGATAATGATAATGATAACCTTTATTGTCATTTTTTTCCCCTGTGGGCACAATGGCACACATTAAAAATGAAATTTAGTTGCTTGCTCTCAGGAGAGAACCAGACTAGAACTAAGGAGAAAATTCCTGACAGTTAGAACAATTAACCAGTGGAACAACCTGCCTCCAGAAGTGGTGAATGCTCCAATACTGGAAGTTTTTAAGGAGAGGCTGGACAGCCATTTGTCCGAAATGGTATAGGGTTTCCTGCCTGAGAAGGGAATTGGACTAGATGACCTCCAAGGTCCCTTCCAACTTTATTATTATTATTATTATTATTATTATTATTATTATTATTATTATTATTATTATTATTATTATTATTATTATTATTATTATTATTATTATTATTATTATTATTATTATTATTATTATCCTTTCCAACCCTATTATTCTATGTTCTATTACAGAATTGTTCACAGGCTAGGGGAAAAAAAAGAGAAAACATAGCATTCTTCTCTTCCAAAACAATATGTCATGAATAAGAGTATACATAATTCACCAACATTCTCAGAATAATGACGAACTATTTCGTTTAATTTCTACGTGGCCACCTGATGACCCACCTTTACATATTTTCAGAAGAAATAACTAAGTAAATAAGTTCCATGATGTCTTCCCTTCATATTTAGTTGAACCCTTGTAAGGCAGGGAAATTTTATTTATTTTATTTTATTTTGAAAATTTGTATCGCCGCCTACTCGCACACGGTGACTCAAGGAGGCTTACATCAATAAAAAACACCCAATAAAAAATAAAATAACAAGAGGAAAAATAAAATAATATAATAACCTCCACCCCAGCGACAGCACATGTTAAATTAGCCATTGGCTGGAATCTATCCCTCTCTGGGTCCCCCAGGCCTGCTAGCAGAACCAGATCTTCAGCGCCTTCCAAAATGGAAGACTTCTGAAAAGATTACTGTAATTTGCACTCAGTTCTTCTTCTTTATTTCCAGAAATGTTATTTTATGGAAATAACAAGGAGAAAGAAATGTATTTTCCATAAATTGAGGGAGATTTAGAGACAACATGTATCTTTGCATTAACTTTTGAACTTGGAGTCTTCTCAAATTTTGCTTCCACTATTATTTATGAATTAATAATGCAACTCTACATTCTCTCAGTTAAGATGCCTTAAATAACAGCTTTATTACTGTGTCTGGTAATTGTGACCTAGGATCGCTAATCCTTCAGGAAAGCACAGGCATGTTTGAGGTGTGACCCCCCCCCACACACACACACACCAAGACTATAGCACATTCTTTGGATGCAAACTAAAGAAATATACACAAAACATAACAAAGCTACAATGGTGAGAGTATGGAAGTCAGCAACCCCATGAAGATACTAGGAGACTTAGTCAAGAAGAACTGGCAGTCCTTGAAATTTGATTTGCAGATCTGATTCAAAAAGGGGCTTGATTGAATCAGATCTTGTCTGCAAAATGCTGTAGGTGGAATTATGTATTCGGTTGTTTAGGAGTAGGAATGCGATGTTGCTGTCATAAAAACCATATAATTGTTTTGCACGGCTATCTTGGTGCTTCCATCTATTGTGCAATAGGAGATAAGAAGCTTTCAAGATTTAACAAGTTTAATTACTGCAAGTTGTGGTGAGCAAAACATTTGCTGGTAGGTTGTCTTCTTTTTAAAGGAATGGTGAAGAAGGCACATAGGATAAAAACCTGAAATACTTCTAGCATTGAGAAGAAAGGTTTGATAGACGTTTAAACTGACAAGTTAGCAAAGCTTTTTTTTTAAATCAATGGATAAAAGGAAATGGGATCTAACCACTATGAGAAGATTTATTGTATTAGCAAAACAAAGACATTTATATCGTCCATTTATACAATGGACTATATAAAAGTCTTTGTTTTGCTAATATGGTTATTTATATTGTGAGAAGATGTCCACTACAAAGATTGAGTTGTTGTTAATTGCGAAGTCATGTCCGACCCATCGCGACCCCATGGACAACGTTCCTCCAGGCCTTCCTGTCCTCTACCATCTTCTGGAGTCCATTTAAGTTCACGCCTCCTGCTTCAGTGACTCCATCCAGCCACCTCATTCTCTGTCGTCCCCTTCTTCTCTTGCCCTCAATCTTTCTCAGCATTAGGCCCTTCTCCAGTGAGTCCTTCCTTCTCATTAGGTGGCCAAAGTATTTGAGTTTCAACTTCAGGATCTGGCCTTCTAAAGAGCAGTCGGGGTTGATCTCCTCTAGGACTGACCGGTTTGATCGCCTTGCAGTCCAGGGGACTCGCAGGAGTCTTCTCCAGCACCATAGTCCAAAGGCCTCAATTCTTTGTCGCTCAGCCTTTCTTATAGCCCAACTTTCAAAGCTTTACATTGCAACTGGGAAAACTATGGCCTTGACTATACGCACTTTTGTTGGCAGGGTGATGTCTCTGCTTTTTAGCATGCTGTCTAGATTTGCCATAGCTTTCCTCCCCAGGAGCAAGCGTCTTTTAATTTCTTGGCTGCAGTCCCCATCTGAGGTGATCTTGGAGCCCAGGAAAATAAAATCTGTCACTACCTCCATTTCTTCCCCATCTGTTACCAACTAATTTGATTGCTTTTCCAAATCAATTTAGATTTGGATAGATTCAGTCTTTGGATAAAGTCACCTTTATATGTGCTTATTTAAGAAAATATGTATGGCTACCCATTCACTCTCAGTGACCCTTCAATACGAGGTTGCATCAACGATTCAAATGGAAAGAGAGCATCCCTTTGTTTTGATAAAGCAAAAGAAGTCACTCTCAAGTTCTGAACTCAATCAAAAACTGGGAGAAAAAAAATATCAGATCTGATTGCACAATCCTAACGCTTATCTGATTATGCATACAAAATGGGGAAACTAAAGGCTATGACTGACTAGAAATAAAACAGAATAAGACTAACAACTATGTAATCAGCTTATCTGGGCAAAAAAAAAGTCTAAAAGCTGCCTATTGATATGTTACGGTGACTTACAGACAAAAAACTCCCAGTATTTAGTTATGTGATTGGAGCAGAGTCAGACCGGTAAAAGAAATCTGAGCGATGACGTTACAACAGCTGGTATGAAACAGGATAATAGGAAACATACAACGCAACATGACCCAGCATCCTGATTGTTCCTTTGTCACAAGGGTATAAGCCTTTGTTCAAGTGGAATGCCCCAATGTCCTCAACTTACAACATAGTGACTGTATGACAGACCACCCTGGCAGTGCTTACAACCTGGTTACTAAGTTCCAATGGTTATCCCCCAATGGTTATGGGCCCACATTTATGACCAATTGCAGCATTCTGTGGTCAGATACTGTGTGTTTTACGATAGTTTTGCCCAAAAAACCCCACAGCATTAATAGTAATAGTAGTAGTAGTAGTAATAGTAGTAGGAAGAAGAAGAAGAAGAAGAAGAAGAAGAAGAAGAAGAAGAAGAAGAAGA
>NW_015389881.1:11002-23705 GCF_001527695.2 Protobothrops mucrosquamatus
AAGAAGAAGAAGAAGAAGAAGAAGAAGAAGAAGAAGAAGAAGAAGAAGAAGAAGAAGAAGAAGAAGAAGAAGAAGAAGAAGAAGAAGAAGAAGAAGAAGAAGAAGAAGAAGAAGAAGAAGAAGAAGAAGAAGAAGAAGAAGAAGAAGAAGAAGAAGAAGAAGAAGAAGAAGAAGAAGAAGAAGAAGAAGAAGCATTAAAAATAATACACCAGAGAATGGAGCTAGGAACTACCTCCAAATCTAGGATTACCAATAAAGTCACAATGACTTTAGCCATGGTGAATTCTCAAATTCTCAGGTACCATGGCTGCCAATGAAAGGTGGTTTTGCAATAATTTGCTCAACTTTCATTTTAATGAAAGGGACCTTGGAGGTCATCTAGTCCAACCCCCTGCTCAGGCAGGAAACCCTATAGCATTTCAGACAAATGGCTGTCCAGTCTCTTCTTAAAAACTTCCAGTGATGGAGCATTCACAACTTCTGGAGGCAGATTGTTCCACTAGTGAATTGTTCTAATTGTTCTAACTGTCAGGAAATTTCTCCTTAGTTTACTTCCCATTTTAAGCAAAACTGGCACATAGTTTCAAACATCGGTTCACCTAACAGCCGTGTCTTAATGGTGGCCCAAACAAAAATGGTAATAAAATTGGGTTGGTCACGTGTGTGACGCTTTTATGATTGTCACAACCTATGACCATGATGGGCAGGCTCCATTGCAGTCATAAGTCAAGGACCACCTGTTTGCCCCCTCTTTTACAGCTGTTGGAAAGTATTAAATCTAACTAAAGAAAAAACTCTCCTAAATTTAGGGATCCTTATTCAACTGAGATACAGGTCGCCCTTGACTTACAACAGACGCTTGGCAACTGCTTCATATTTATGACGGTCGCAGTGTCCCGGAATCATGTGATTCCCCTTTTGTGAGCTTCTGAGAAGCAAAGTCCATGGGGAAGCCAGATTCACTTAACAACCGGGTTACTAACTTATCAACTGCAGGGTTTCACTTAACAACCGTGCGAAGAAAGCTTGTAAAATGGGGCAAAATTCACTTAACACCTGCCTCACCTAGCAACAGAAATTTTGGGGTGCTTTGTGGTCATTAGTCAAGGACTACCTGAACTGTGCCAGTTGGAATAAATGTGAGAGATTGCTCCACAAGATATTTTTGGTAGCGCTGACTGATTCCCTTGAAGCTCCACATCCAGACTGCATTGTTTGATAAGCACACAATCATGACTCATTGGAATGACAGGCATCAACAAGAGACCTGCAGATTTTATCTTCTCAGACAGTGACCAATCCCAAGAGGAGGGATTGGTCACTGCGTATCTGTCAACGTTTGCAAAACCAAACCAGCTGAGAAGCACAACAGCCTGAGCCAAAAGGAAAGAATTTTTTGTTGTTGTTGTTAATTGCAAAGTTGTTTCCGACCCATCGCGACCCCATGGACAACGTTCCTCCAGGCCTTCCTGTCCTCTACCATCTTCTGGAGTCCATTTAAGTTCACGCCTACTGCTTCAGTGACTCCATCCAGCCACCTCATTCTCTGTTGTCCCTTTCTTCTATTGCCCGCAATTTTTCCCAGCATTAGGCTCTTCTCCAGTGAGTCCTTCCTTCTCATTAGGTGGCCAGGCTGGGCAGATGTTTCTGTTTTGAATAGACCAGCTTCTGGATGCTACAACAGCTAAGAAAGCCAACAAATCATTCACAGAACAAACCAATCCAGCCTTTTCACTTGAGGCACAAATAACGGGGTTCCAAAAGTGCTTTTCCCATGAGGCAACTGGACTGTCTTGTTTTTCTTCGAAAACATTTCGCTTCTCATCCAAGAAGCTTCTTCAGCTCTGACTGGATGGTGGGGAGCTGAAGAAGCTTCTTGGATGACAAGCGAAATGTCTTCAAAGAAAAAAAGTCCAGTTGCCTTGTGAAAAAAAAGTATCTTTGGGACATCTAAGACCTTGAATCAGAATCAGAACAGAGCTGGAAGGGACCTTGGAGGTCTTCTAGTCCAGCCCCCTGCTCAAGCTGGAGGCCCTATACCATTCCACACAAGTGGCTGTCCAGTCTCTTCTTAAAAACCTCCAATGATGAAGCACCCACAATGTCTGGTGGCAAGCTGTTCCACTGGTTAATTGTCCTCTGCTAATTGATCTCTCCACCGATTTGGCCTCCCCAAGTCCCAGAGAGCCTCCTTTGCCTGGATGACGGAGAATCTCCATGGACAAATAAAGGGGTTCAAAATTAGAAGGGACCCGTAATGGGACGGCCCTGTTTTGCTGACATATTTATGACATGGGAAGAGTGGAATGGAAGGGTAGGACAGAAAAATCAGCTATAGCCATGAGGAGTGTTACCACTGAAGGTCTGAACAGGTGGGTTGGGGAAGAAGATCCCCAACAGTCTGTCTAGGTAGCCCCTAAAAGTCAACACCAGCTTGATAGCAGATAATCAGTCAAACATTGGAAAAAGAGTTGTTGCTGTGCTTCTCCATCTTAAAAAAAAAAGGAAAAGAAAGGATGCAGAAGTCTATATTTGATTTGATTTTGATTTTGATTTTATTAAATTTATACCCCGCCCTTCTCCCGGAGGACTCAGGGCGGCTTACAGCCAGTTTAAAACAATGATATAATACAATACAAAATTTAAAAAGATTAAAAATAACTATTTAAATTTGGCCGCTTCTACTAAAAATTTAATTTTAAACCCCTTTAAAATACCCCTAGGCCAGTCCTGCCTGCTGAAATAACCAGGTCTTAAGGGCGCGGCGGAAGGAGGGGAGATCCGGGATCACCCGGATCTCTGGGGGCAGCTCGTTCCAGAGGGTGGGTGCTCCGACAGAGAAGGCTCTCCCCCTGGGGGAGAGCATGGTCCTTTTAATGGGTCAAGGAAGCATAATGACAATCTAAAAAGATGCCATTTAGTGCGGAAAGATCTGGGACAAGAAACGTAATGCAGCTTTGATAGCATGCTTCGTTTTCTCTTTCCTTATTTATTTGTTTGTTGGCTTGTTGGTTTGTTTTCTTTAGGTGAAGATGTTTTATTTCAAGAAATACCTCCAGAAAAGAAGAAGAAGATGATTGTGGGAAATGTAATCCCAAGTTATTATTTTTTTAAACAAAACTTAGGGGCCTAATTGCTTAGGACAGTGGTGGCAAACCTATGGCACGTGTGCCAGAGGCGGCACTCAGAGCCCTCTCTGTGGGCACGCGCACCATGCCCCGGAGATGGCAACTGTCCCTCTTCAACCAGCCGCCTGCTAACTCGCCAAGGTCCCACTTGGCTGGATGCATCCCAGCACCCATGTGCTCGCTGGCCTCTGTGTCCAGCGGCTGATGGTGTCAAGGCAGCAGCCGCCCCGGCCCCTGCCTCACCTTGCCCTGTGACAATGGCACCCCCGCCCTGCCTCGCCTTGCCTCGCCTCACCCAGCAGAACGAGCCTCCTACCCACCGCCCCACCTGCCAGAAACCCCCTGGATCTCCCCCAACCCTGCCCGGCCCCCACAGGTGTCCCTCCCCACGAGCAACATCAAGGTGATCACGCCCACCTTGGCCACACCCAGCCAGTCTGCCATGACCATCACAGCCACGCCCACCCAGTGGGCCCACCTGACACCCGGCGATAAATAAGTGGGTTTTGGGTTGCAGTTTGGGCACTCGGTCTCTAAAAGGTTTGCCATTACTGGCTTAGGATAATAAGATTGACTGACAGACATGATGAATTACCACAAAGGCATGCATAAAACAGGATTAAATAAGGTGTGTAAAGAGTGCAGTAACTATTCCATCCATGAAAGAATACTCCGTTGTAATTGTGTGACGAAGAAACACACACACAATCACACACGCTTCTTATTTGAGGTATTCTGATTGCTTTCTAAACCAATACATAATTTCTAATTATTATAAAGATAAAAAGCACCTTAAATTCTCCTCAGAACTCCTACCTTTCAGTTATCCACAGTTTCAATTTTCAGTTGGGATACATATTTATTTAACGAGCCGAATCATCCATCATGGTTAGGTCTAAAATTAAAATCATCAGCCCCTTATACCTTCTCCTGCTACAATTATAACTGTATTTATGAGTAACTGTACAAACCGTTAGATTATGCATAAAGGTAGTCCTTGACTTACAATACTTCATTTAGTGACCGTTCAAAGTTACAACGGCACTGAATAAAGTGATTTATGATCATTTTTCACACAACTGTTGCAGCATCTCCAGGGTCACGTGATCAAAATTCAGATGCTTGGCACCTGACTCATATTTATGACGGTTGCAGTGCCCTGGGGTCACATGATCCCGTGTTGTGATTCCTCACCAGCCAGTGGATCCGGCAGCTGAGTCTGAGGAATCAGAGGAGGAGGAGAAGGGGCCTGGAGTGACATCAGAGTCAGAGGAAGGCTCTGAGGAGCTCCAAGACTTACAGTCGGACGAGGAGCCTGGCCCCTCTACTCACGCTCAGGCTGGGACACAGCTGTGCTGGGAGTCTGAGTTGGACAGTGATGAAGAACAGTCAGGACAAATCCAGGATGCACGAAAGTGCAGGCAAGAGAAGCGAGTAGGACAGAGGAATGCAATGGGGTGGCTCCAAAGGCAAAAGAGAAGGCATTAGCAAGCCACACCTTGGCTGAATTATAAAAGTGAAGGTTTGGGAGGTGCTGGTTGCCAAAGGCAACTGTTTGTGTTGAGGATCAAGTTTCTGTAGACTGTGTTTGTTTGCCTTGGACATTGACTCAGGTCTGTGAGAATAAATGGGGTTGTTTTTTTCTTGCGGTTCCAGCCTGTTTCTTGGAAGAGGGGTTTCTCCTTGTGCGCTTAACAAGGACTCACATAGGCTGGGACAGAACATCCCCTTTTGCGACCTTCTGACACGGAAAGTCAACGGGGAAAGCCAAATTTGCTTCATAATTCGGTTGCTAAGAATTGTTGACGGTACGAAAGTTAATCGTTGATACGGTTCTTTCCAGTATTTTACCCTGTTTTAAGTAAATTGTTTGCAGAGGGAACCGTTGTCTTTCAACGTCCAGTCAACACTAGCATTCAGTTCCTGACGGACATCTCAGTAGACTGAATTCCCTCTTTTTAATTATATTATTCTTTTGGATGGAAGAATTGTATGTAGGGATCACAATCCTGTGTGGCTTTTTAAAATTTATCTGATCACAAGTCCGTCATGTTTGTATATATATATTTTTCTTCCTAGCAAAGTGTAACAAGTGCATCCTTCCAATATTTGTAGCTACACCCATTGTGGGAAGCTGGGGGCAGAGGGCGAGCAGATACAAAGCTCCCTGGCCTATTGCTTCTTCCATAATTATTGAATTATTTCATAGTTTCCCTTCGAAGACATACACTCGGCCCTCTATTCTTTCACCCAAACTTTCAAACCATCAGGTAGCGAAGGCAGAAAAGTACATAGAGAGAAAAGGAAATGAAACTTTTTAAAAACAAAACAAAACAACCCTGCTAATTTAAAAAACACATCCTGCATATTTTTTTTAAACAAAGCCACTCGTTGCCCGTAATCGAGAGAGCAGTTGGAGATTACTCATTTGAAATAATCAGAAGCTGTAAAAGTACACATAGTACAATAAAAGTAGCGTGTTTTACAATCTGCGTAAACTGAGGTCTTCCATTCCCAGTCTTTATTATAAGTCACTTAATGCGGGATGGCACATGCTTGACACGTGAACGTTCCCTTCTTATGCACATACGAAAAAATGTGATCGTTTTTACATTCGTAAGCACAGAGGCCCAGACCAAGAGAGAAACAGAAGCAGAAAATGAGAGGCCATCAAAAGCCATGCACATAATTTAATTCTCTCCACATTTACACAGGGAGTACTCGACTTACGATCACAACGGAGCCCAACATTTATTTTGCTGAGTGAGACAGTGGTGAAGTGAATTTTGCCCCATTTTTACGATCTTTTCTGAACTGAACTACTGCAGTTCTTAACTTAGCAACACGATTGTTAAATGAATCTGACTTCCCCATTGACTTTGCTTATTGGAAGGTCGCAAAAGGGGAATCCCATGATCCCGGGATACTGCATCCGTCATAAGGGTGACTTACCACCATTTCTCAAACTTACGATCGTTTGCAGCATCCCCATGTCGCATGAGCAAAGTTCAGATGCTTGAGTCAGTTGTCAAGCATCTGAACTTTGCTCGTGTGACGTGGGGATGCTGCAAATGATCGTAAGTGTGAGAAACGGTTGTAAGTCACCTTTTTTACAGTGCCGTTGTAACTTTGAACGGTCACTAAACTGTTGTAAGTCGAGAACCACCTGCACTGGATAGAAAAGAACATTCCTTTACCCAGATGAATGCACAAAACAACCACATATGTGCAAAGCATTGTTAGCAAATTGACATCGGCAACAGAAGACTGAAATGTCCACGTTCAAAGTCTCCTCCTATAATAATATTATGTTTAAGGGATCTTGATTTAGCAAATTGGAATTTTTTTTAAAAGCCATAGGCTCAGTTCCTTATAGGCACCAAATATTATATATTTTTGGATCATCATGGTTTTCTCAGACCATGTGCATGTTTATCCAATATTGAATGTTAATGACATATGAATATTAGAAGAGGAATGGAACATGGCAGTGCATATGGAAAATGTTTAGGTCTCCCTTTTCCTTGACAGAACTGTTTCCACCCTAATTCATAAGTGTTTACATTGACACTTGCATGAAATATCATCTGCCTATCTGTCTATCTACCTGCCTACCTATCATCTATCTATCATGTATGTAATAAGTGGCATTAGCCCATGTAAACATGTCCGCAGTCCTTAATGTCTAAAATGCTTTGGGCCCACGTTTTAGGGATGCCTTCTTCTCCCAACCCCATTGAATAAGTGGGAATTATTCAAGCCTCTTCACATTCAACACAAACCCTGAGTTAGCTTGTGAAGCTTTAATTAAAATCAGATTGGACACATGGAAGAAAAATGTCTACGGAGATTCTCGGTCATCCAGATCATGGTTATCTCAAAAGTGTTTTGTTTTTGTTTGTTTTGTTTCAAAAGGCAACCGGACTTTGTTTTTCCTTGAAGATGTTTGGCTTCTCATCCAAGAAGCTGAAGAACTGAAGAAGCTTCTTGGACGAGAAGCCAAACGTCTTCTCAAGAAAAAACAAAACCCAGTTGCCTTTTGGGGAAAAAAAAACTGAACTGAAGAAGCTTCTTGGATGACAAGAAGAGAATGTCTTCAAGGAGAAACAAAGCCCAGTTGCCTTTTTTTTTGTATGGGGGAGAGTGAAGCACCTTTGAGATATCTGGAGGACATCTTTGACTTATCTATCATTGTTTTTAGATACGTTGGGAGTAGGAACTCACAAGGCTGAAATGAAATATACACACACATTCCTAGTTATCTCCACGGAAGAATACACTCATCCTACTTGCATTTGTATGATTTTTTTTAACTTTGTATAGGGGTGAGGAAGGATCAGCACCATGGGCCCTTGCTGCTTTGGTCAGAGCAAAGACAGCAGTGATGTGGCCTTAGGTTGTAAGTTGCGTTTGTGTAGGGCAGTGGTTCTCAACCTTTTTAATGCCGCGACCCCCAACCAGTCGTAAATCGAGGACTAAACCGGTCGTAAGTCGAGGACTAAACCGGTCGTAAGTCAAGGACTACCCAACCGGTCGTAAGTCGAGGACTTTCCCTGCCCGGGAGCGCCATGCATGCGTGGTTCCGCCCTCTGCGCCGGCCGAGGCGTAGCTGGCAAGCAGCAGAGATGGAGCAGGCCGACCACCAGCTGGCCCAGCTCAAGGGAGGTAAGGCACCCACCGGAAAAGGGAAAAAAATGGCGGACAGCCTTGCTTGGTGACCCCCGTGAAATGGTCGATCAACCCCAAATGGGGTCGCGACCCATAGGTTGAGAACCGCTGGTGTAGGGTTTGATGCACTTAGAAAAGGAGTGGGATTTATGTAGCATTCCAGCACTGATGCTTCTGTCCTTCCCATTCCCCATTCCCCAAGGTCACAAAGAGTGGTCACATGACTTCTGGACAGTGCAACTGTTATAAACATGAGCCAGTGGCCAAGCATCCGAATATTTGATCACATGACGGCAAGGACGCTGCAAGAATTGTTAAGCATGAAAAATGGTCATAACTCCCTTTTTTCAAGGCCGTTGTAACTTCAAAAGGCCACTAGAGGAAAGGTGGTAAATTGAGGACCACCTATTATTTATCAAATTTATATGACTTCCCTATCTGAGCAAATGACTCTAGGAAAGGTAAAATAAAACCATAATTGCAAATGTTCTACCCCCCCAAAAAAAACCCCACTTAAATGCATTTGAGCACAAAGAATACGAATGAATTTCAGTGTGTTCCCACTCATAGAGCAGTAAAATCTTCATTTTGTAGGGAGCTGAACTGCATTAATATGCGACACAGATTTGTTTTAAGATGGGCAGCCGTACAAATATTTTAAATCAATAAATATAAATTAACATTTGCATTGTTCAGGATTCAGCTGTGAGGTCTTTGAACAAAGTCTGTTCACAAAATGTATAGTAAGGGAAGCTCTTGAAAGAAAAAAGTACGTGGTATACAAAAGACGTATAATATGTTTACATTTGGGGAAAAGTGGACAAAAAGCATGTTTTTCATGTAGAAGGTTGCTTAATTGAAGTTGCAAAAAGATAAACAAAGTCGATGACTTAAATAAAATTGGGAAAATCAGAAGAAATCAATTTCTTTTGGAACATGCAAGGTATGTACTGTTTAGTGCATAGATGTAAATAAAAGCAAGAACATAAGAGAGATGCATCAGGATATTACAGATCATGCATGGGCTCCCTCATACCAAGGGACCCCAACACCTGATTAAAAACATAACAAAACAACAACAACAAAAAGATTTTCAGAAAGTCATAAGAATTAGAGCTAGCATCTCCTGGGGCAAGATGTTACAAAAGGGCAGGTGCGATGGGGGTGGGTGGGAAAAGGATCATCCCCTGGGTCCCATCAGCAGAGAGAACTTACAACTTGCCTTTCCTGGATGACCTGATGGAATGGCTAGATGTTACTTGGAAGATGGTCCTTCAAATACCCCAGCCCAAAGTCACGTAAGGTCAAAACCACCCCCTTGAATTGGACGGAAGGGGACAACTCACTGCAGCCAACTACTCACCATGACCAATTTACCATGGGACAACTCATTGTGGTCAACTCACCACAGGACCAGTGATGGGATTCAGCCAGTTCGCACCACTTTGGCAGAACCGGTAGCTATTTTTTTGTTGCCCAGGCCCAGAATGGACTTCTGGAAGTGACATCCACATAGAGAATTGGTTGTTCACCTATTTGAATCCCACCACTGCACAGGATATCTTGCTGTGGGACAATTAAACAATTCAATTTAATTATTTAAAATAATTTTTATTTTTTTTTAAAAAAAAATGCCATTCTTGTTTCATTTTGTCCCTCCGCGGGCATCCTTTCTTTAATGATTCTATCCCACTATTTCTTCAATATTAGTGAAAATCTTGTCCCGCAGCAGATTGTCCCACGGTCAGTTGGTGATGGCAAGTTGTCCTGTAATCAGTTGGCTGCAGTGAGTTGTCGGTGGCCATTTGTCGTAGGTCCTGAATTGAACCAGGAAGTAAACTAATGACTAAGGCAGCTTATGAATGCAGAGGGCTAACATGCGACAATGAACACAGATTGGAAAGTTCAGCGTGATTTCACGCAGGGCACAGGATATGGAGACTGGATGTTGGCTCTTCAGTGAGACATGGAGAAATAGAAGAACGTGAGAAGGTAGCTCCAGCACTGTTTATTGAGAGAAAGGATATGATAAACAGGCTTGGTTTAAGGAATATTTTTCAGAATATGGATTTGAAGGTTGACTGCTGAAGGCAACTGGAACAATGCATGCTGGAAGTAAAACATGCATGCGTGTAAATGGTAAATCTAGTGAACTGTTGAATATGGAGAATGGAGTTAAGACAAGGATGTGTGATGTCTCCTTTGTTGTTGAACAACATTATTCATAAATGTATAAGGGCATGTTGGAACCATGATGCTTTACAAAGATGAAAGAATAAGGGTGGTGTTGGTATACAGTGAGGAATGCATAAGCTTAGCTAATTTCCTTTCATTTTCCGTTGTCTCCTGTCTTTAATTTTTTATTAGTACTTTATATGTATAAAATAATTTTTGAAAAATACTCCTTTTTTGTGCTTTGCATCATGTTGCTTATTCTGAAAAGGATTTGCATGGATGGGTATGCATGTGCCTATGAATTGTTGCTAGTTTGGTTTCACATTGTTCTATACATAACACATGGCAATGAACACAGCATACAATGTTTAGAATCTTGCTTGTAAGGCTGTATTTTTTTTAATCTAAAAAAAAATATGGGGGGAAAAACCTGTTAAATTCGGCTTGTAGTTGTCCCTCAAGTTATGAGTATGCTGTCTCCTGTTTTCCTATAATATTCCTGAAACTCTAATTGTAATGGTATCTGTAAGTTTTCCTATTCTGCTTGAAAAAAAATGAACTCGCATAAATAAGATCCTCAAACCAATTAAAACTCTGGCATATCCACCAGCACATTTGAATATGCAATTAAATATTTCAAAATGTCATTTTTTGGGTACACTTCTGCACGGAAGGCATGCTGATTATGAATACTTTATTACATTAAATCATTTTAGTATATAAATAGAAAAGTTGCCAGATGCTAGAGATGTTCATTGGTTAAATATAATGTTTCTTCCCCTTTCCAGATTTTCTTTGTTTTTTCTTTTGCTAACTATATTACTCTTTCGCAATCAAAAAATGTCTCCAACCAACTGTGAGTTAAATTTGTCCGATTCGTTACTGTCACTTCATATCCAAAGAGTTAAATTTCAACGTATTTAGAAGAATGTTTTTCAAAGTTGGCAGCTTCTAGATTATGGACTTCAAATCCCATAATCCCCTAGCCAGCATGCTGGGAATTGAAACTGACATATCTTAAAGTTGCCAAATTTGAAAAAAAAACACAGATTTAGAGTCACCCAAATGAATTAGTCAGATTGACTATTTGTCAAAAAATAACCAACGTAGAACTTCAGACGTATTGGGTGCAGCCCTGTTAAATCGAGAGTGACTTATTACATATGGCAAAGAAAAAATTGCAAAAAGTCAAAGAAAAGATATAAAGTACACATGAAACTTCCCTCTCTTGGGAGTTTTTGTTATTTTAAAGTAAACAAAAGCAACTCCTTTCCCAACAAAATACAACTCAAAAATTAAAAGAAAAAACAAACAAACTATTGTTTCTTGGAAGCAATAAAAGATCATATTAGAAACCATATATGATTAAAAACCATCATGGATTGTACTCAGTGGTGGGATTCAGCCAGTTCGCACCAGTTCAGCAGAACTGGTAGCTAATTTTTTTGTTGCCCAGGCCCAGAATGGACCTCCGGAAGCGGCATCTACACAGAGAACCGGTTGTTCACCTATTTGAATCCTACTACTGATTGTACTGCTCCTATTTGATTTTAACCCATCAAACATGACTTCACTGCATGAATGGGTTATGGCTGAGGAAGCACAAATAGTCAAAAGCTAGACAAAATAGACAAAATAGGCTAGATAAAATAAGCAAATGCAGGTTAAAATAAAAAAGAAAAAGAAAAAATGCCTAACAAATTCCAGGCTGTAGAGAAGAGAGATAGAGCTGGAAGGTGGAGTTAAAGGTGTCACTAGTTTGGAATTGTTATGCTGTCACAAATCCAGCCCCCCCATCCTGTTGATCCTTATGTAGTGCCAATTTAGTACTGACCAATTCTTGTGTATAGATTGCATCAATAAATTCTTCTCTGCTTCAAATCCAATGAATGCTACTGGTTATTTCCACCAGACACATCTCCACCTACAATCTACAGCACCATCTCCTATTCAAGCAGGGTTTGGCCACCCAACGATGGACCACTCTATCTCCATTTGCAATATTAGGCTCCATAACCTCATGGCTTTTTCATTCCAAGGATTTAGCCCCCTATCTCATAACTTCAGTTTTGGTAGTGATGAGAAGCAAAACAGCTCTGCATATTTGTGTGTAGATGTGTTAAACCTGCTAAAGTTGCAATTCAGCTGAAATGTGAGGTATACAATCCACATATTTAGCTCCTTCACTAGATGTTCAACCTAGTTTTTGAAGACCAGCAAAGTAAACATGAAACAATTTCTAGGCTACGTCGTCGTTTTCCAGATGATATATGCCAGGATGGATAATTTAATAAAGTAAAAAAGGAGGAATATAACACCACCACTACTATCACCCCTTCTCCTCCTCTTTCTTCTTTTCCTTCTTGCTATTTTCTTTCTCCTCCACCAACATCAATGATTTCTGCCTTGGGAATAATAAACCCAATCTCTATGCTGTAAAGAAAATCAGTGTTGCAGATCTGTCAAGATTTCTTGTGTTTGACATTCACTGTCCTACCAAAAAGGAAACAAAACCAAATCAGAAATCTTTATTTCTGAGCAACTGCACAGAGCACAAAAGCTATTAATATTCTACCACAGAACTAAAGAAGTGCTAGTCTCCGCGAAGCAAGAAAGGGGTCTTTTAAGGGTACATTGTGAATTCAGTAACGGTAGTTGCCTAATGTAACATCTGAGGCCAGTGCTCATAGACACAACTGAATTTCTTTAAGTATTAAATCAAAAGAGGCAAG
>NW_015389881.1:25779-29054 GCF_001527695.2 Protobothrops mucrosquamatus
GAGCTGAATTGAACAACCCCTTTGTAGGGCTTGTAATCTTGTTCACGATTTCTGGGTTCATCGGCATCTGTCTTTAACCAAGTACTCAATTAACTTGCTGAATGCACTGAAATGCATTTGCTGAGCGCCAGCCATTGTTATAAATAATGAGAAAATGTATGCCTTTCCATCCAACATGCAGACGTTCTAAGAGCAATACTTAAGGTTCAAAGAGGTTCCATCACCCGAGCTTTCTTCTTTTACACAATTAAAGGCTGTGGTGAGTTTTGGTTTGTGTGTCTGTGTGTTTGTTTGTTTTTCTCCTTCTCTCTGCCCTTTTGAAGCTCAGAAATTGGTGGAAGCTGTAAAGCAAGGCTGTAAATGCTGAACGCCAATCTGGTTAATTGTAGCTTAACAGTACCTCTAAATTTTGAATTTTTCCACCCTCAGTTTCAATATTCACAAGGAGGTCAAAGACATTCTGCTCATTTCCCCCTATCTGAATGTTTCCAATGGCTACAGCTGAGCTTCATATTATTAAAACAAAATCTCCTACGATGTTGCAGACCCCTCTATCTAGATATTTTTTTTGTGTGTGGGAAAGCAATTGTGAGGTGTTGTTTACCATTGATTCATGGCATTTAGACTTCCCAGTCAGGCTTAGAGCCATGATATTCCCTTGAGACAGAATAATAAAGCTGGAAGGGACCTTGGAGATCTTCTAGTCCAATCCCCTGCTCAAGCAGGAAACTCTATACTAGGGGTCTTCAAACTTGGTCCTCTTATGACTTGTGGACTTCAACTCCCAGAATTCCTCAGCCAGCATGCCTGGCTGAAGAATTCTGGGAATTGAAGTCCACAAATCATAAGAGGGCCAAGTTTGAAGACCCCAGCCCTATATCATTTCAGACAAGTGGCTGTCCAATCTCTCCTTAAAAATCTCCAGTGATGGAGCAGCCACAACTTCTGAAGGCAAGCTGTTCCATTGGCTAATTGTCTTCATTGTTAGGGAGTTTCTCCTTAATTCCAGGTTTCTTCTCTTGATTAGTTTCCATCCATTGATTAATTGTTCTCATTGTCAAGAAATTTCTCCTTAATTCTAGGTTAGATCTCTCTCTGACCAGCTTCCATCAGTGACTTCCTGTTCCTCAGGTGCTCTGGAGAATAGGTCCAACCCCTTTTCTTTGTAACAGTCCCTCAAATATTGGAAGAGATCTCCAAGATCAGGGGTGTCAAACTCAATTTCATTGAGGGCCGCATCAGCATTGTGGTTGCCCTCAGGGGGGCGGGTGGATGCGGCCTACTGGGTGGGTGTGGATGGAGTGGGTGTGGTCTACTGGGTGGGTGTGGCCAGCTCTACATCGTTCACGTCAAGGGTGCCTGTGGGGGCCTGGGCAGGAGTGGGACAGATCTGAGGGTCTCTGGCAGAAGGGAGTGGGACCGGGGCAAGTTCCAAGGCATGGTCCACTGGAGGAGCCTCTCTGTTCCTCTCAGGCCATGCAGGGGGTGGGGCTTATGGAGCTAAGACTGAATGAATTTCAGCATAGATGGCCATCACAAAATTGTACATTGGCTCCCAGCTGGGCTGGGCCAGGGCCAAGGCAGCGGGGGCCGTTCCCTCTCTGTTTCCAGGATGGCTTCGCGGGCCACATGAAACCACTTCGTGGGCCGCATCCGGGCCGCAGGCCTTGCGTTTGACATGTCTGTCCAAGATCCATCCCAACTGTGTTATTCTTCACTCTGTATTCTTCCCTTTTCATCAGAGTTCCCCCAAAGTAAGCATAGAATGGAAAGCAGAAATGACTTCAAAAGTACCTATTCAAAAAGAGGGTCACCTTGATGGAACGAAACACCCATCCACCAAAGGAGAAGTAATCTCCCAGGATGTTCTCTACCAATTTCTCAAATACAATGCTGCACCATAATTAATCACCGCCATTCCCCTTCTTCCTTCTCATTGAACTTTGATGGGGATCAGAGGAGGTCTTGGGAGATAAACTAATACCTGTGAGTACCACTTAACCTATCCTTCTATTTGTCTTATCTTCCTAATATAAGCCCTGGCCTCATTTAATAAACCGTTAATTTTCTCTGCTCTTTTTCAGTGGCAGCACACATTACCCTGCTTATACTTATTTTTTATTGCTTATGGAAATCCAAACTTAAACCTTCCTTAGCTTAAGGAAATCCTAAGATTTAAATGTAGTTAGTATTCAGATGATAACGCCGCTAGATTTATCCTGTGCATATTTTTTTTAAAAAATCTGAACTTTGGAAGTTCTCATGCAAACTAAACCGAACTATCTCAAATATATCAATGCTTAATTTTTTCCCCTTTTTTTAATTTTTGGGAATCATGGCAATATTGTGGAGATTAAAATGTCCAGGGCAAACATTGGCTATGGGATAGTGATAAAGCAAAAGATTTTTATCTGAACTGGAAAGGAGCGAGGGAGTGAGGAAAGAAGGAAGGAAGGAAGGAAGGAAGGAAGGAAGGAAGGAAGGAGAGGGGGAGGAAGGAAGGAAGGAAGGAAGGAAGGAAGGAAGGAAGGAAGGAAGGAAGGAAGGAAGGAAGGAAGGAAGTGGGGTTCACATGTCTCTTGAATGTTTGGCAAAGAAATAGAAGGAGATAGCAAAGAAAATACATGCATATCCAATATTGAAGAAAACATGCTTGTGTTATTAAGCTGAAGCGAATTGCTTGAGCACACTTCAGCCACAAACAAGAAAAGAGAAAAATCGATGACTCTTGAAACTTTGCCAAGGTCAGACAGACTTTGGAAGAACTGCTGAATAAGGGCAGATTGTTCAAGTCAATGCAGCCTCGAAGCAAATTACTGCTTATCTCCATTCACAATTCCAGGAATGGAAAATATGTTTAGGTTCAACAATGTAGCTCTAATTCCTCAGGCTGGATCACCATTATAATCCACTCTTTTGAGTTAGTGTTATAAACGGCAGATGCTTTCTAACAGCAGAAAAGATCTCCTCTTGATCTTTTCATGCACGTGGTTTATTTAAATGCTGGCTAACACGGTTTGCCGAGTCGGTTCAACAAACATGAAGAGGAGGAGGAGGAGGAGGAGGAGGAGGAGGAGAAGGAGGAGAAGGAGAAGGAGAAGGAGAAGGAGAAGGAGAAGGAGGAGGAGGAGGAGGAGGAGGAGAAGGAGAAGAAGAAGAAGAAGAAGAAGAAGAAGAAGAAGAAGAAGAAGAAGAAGAAGAAGAAGAAGAAGAAGAAGAAGAAGAAGAAGAAGAAGAAGAAGAAGAAGAAGAAGAAGAAGAAGAAGAAGAAGAAG
>NW_015389881.1:29460-55300 GCF_001527695.2 Protobothrops mucrosquamatus
CCGCCTACATAGGTACGTACCTTCCTTCCTTCCTTCCTTCCTTCCTTCCTTCCTTCCTTCCTTCCTTCCTTCCTTCCTTCCTTCCTTCCTTCCTTCCTTCCTTCCTTCCTTCCTTCCTTCCTTCCACCATTCTAACAATGGTTAGAATGCAGTATTACAGGCTAACTCACTGCCAGGAGTTCAATCCTGACCAGCTCAAGGTTGACTCAGCCTTCCATCCTTCCGAGGTCGGTAAAACGAGGACCCAGATTGTTGGGGGCAAGAGGCTGACTCTGTAAACTGCTTAGAGAGGGCTGTAAAGCACTTTGAAGCGGCATACAAGTCTCAGTGCTATTGCTATTTATTAAATTGGCAGCAAGTAGAAAAACCCAACTGAGATCCTTCCTATCATGCCTTTATTATCAATATAAGGGAAATACATTCCAATCATTACTAGAGCACACAGATAGAGCAAACAGATAAGGCAGGACAAGAAGCAACAGATGGAAACTAACCAAGGAGAGAAGCAACCTAGAACTAAGGAGAAACTTCCAGACAGTTAGAACAATTAACCAGTGGAACAACCTGCCTCCAGAAGCGGTGAATGCTCCAACACTGGAAGTTTTTAAGAAGAGACTGGACAGCCATTTGTCCGAAATGGTATAGGGTTTCCTGCCTGAGCAGGGGGTTGGACTAGATGACCTCCAAGGTCCCTTCCAACTTTACTATTATTATTATTATTATTATATTAAGGAGGAGAAAGGCGAGCAGTAAAATGACACACATTCACCTCTGCCATTCCGGAGCCAGGCAATAAATCTGAGATTAATAAAAATTCACCCGTCTTCACTGGATTCACAGCAGGAGGAGGGACCATCCTTGGCAATTAATAACACGAGCAACATATTGTGAAGAAATACAGTTTGCTTTCCTTCCCCTTTCACTGCCTTTCCCGGCAAGCAACCACAGATGAATTTCAACGAGGGCAAAGAATCCGCATGCATCACCCACCCTGTTCCATCCAAGTCATCAGATTTGAGGGAAATCACGTATAGAGTCTTCAAAGACCAGGGAAAGTAGGCTAATGCTTCCTCCTGGATGGCCAAACTCACCCCTTAATCCACTCTTGTTAAACCAGGCCGTGTTATCTCAATCCTGCAGAAAGGCCATATAACCTGTGCTGTGCGTCAGATCTTTGGCTGCAGCAACTGCAGTCCCAGGTTTTCTTCCGTGGCCCCTAAGTTGACTTTTACTTATTGCTTTTATTTTTAACACTTTGCCAGAAAGACACATTTTAAGGAAGAATAGCTTCCATCTGTATCCTGTCTGTCTGTCTGTCTGTCTGTGTCTCTCTCTCTCTCTCTCTCTTTCTCTCTCATCTATCTATCTATCTATCTATCTATCTATCTATCTATCTATCTATCTATCTATCTATCTATCTATCTATCTATCTATCTATCTATCTATCTATCTACCTACCTATCTACCTATCTACCTATCATCTATCATTTACCTGTATATCTATCTATCTATCTATCTATCTATCTATCTATCTATCTATCTATCTATCTATCTATCTATCTATCTATCTATCTATCTACAGTAGATAGATTGGGTATGCCTAGTTTAATGAAGAGAAGGATGAGGGGGTACATGATAGCATTGTTCCAGTATCTCAGGGGCTGTCACAAAGAAGAGGGAGTCAAGCTATTCTCTAAAGCGCCTGAAGGCAGGACAAGAAGCAACGGATGGAAACTCATCAAGGAGAGAAGCAACCTAGAACTAAGGAGAAACTTCCTGACAGTTAGAACAACTAACCAGTGGAACAACCTGCTTCTAGAAGCTGTGAATGCTCCAACACTGGAAGTTTTTAAGAAGAGATTGGACAGCCATTTGTCTGAAATGGTATAGGGTTTCCTGCCTGAGCAGGGGGTTGGACTAGATGACCTCCAAGGTCCTTTCCACCTTTTTATTATTGTCATTGTTATTATTAATCATCGCACAGTCAGCCAGATGCTTAGACTGGATTTGGCATTTTTGTCTACCTATCGAGTCCTTCCCAAGGACCTGGGATAGGCAGATGTGGATGTTTGATGGTATTACAGATATCGTCACAGGATGGAAGCAGTTCCTAGTAAGGCCGCCTTTTGCCATTGACTAATGGCGAATTTGTCAATGCCAATGGTGTCCAAGTGATGCTTCAGTTGTTTTGGGATTGCACCCAAGGCACCTATTACTATTGGTACTACCCTTGCTTGCCTTTGCCACAGTCTTTCTATTTCTATTTGTAGGTCTTTGTATTTTGTTGTTGTTGTTGTTGTTGTTGTTTTGTTATTATTATTATTATTATTATTATTATTATTATTATTATTAATAATAATGCTGTGGGCTTTTTGGCAAAACCATCGTCAAACAGTCACCTGACCTCATAAATATGAGTCAGTTGCCAAGCGTCTGAATTTTAATCACGTGATCCTGAGTGTGCTGCAACTGTCTTTAAGTTTTGATTGGGTTTTGTTAGGGGTTTTATATTTTAGAGCAGGCTTTTATGTAATATTTACTGTGATTTTTATTATTGCCTGTTCACCGCCCTGAGTCCCGTAAGGGAGATAGGGCGGTATATAAATTTAAATAATAAAACAACAGTCGCAAGTCACTTTTTTTTCAGTGCTCTTGTAACTTTGAATGATCACTAAATGAATTGTTGTAAATCGAGAACTACCTATAGCTGGTAGTTTTGCTAATGTTAGATTGAACAGGATATTCTCGGTCACTATTTAGCCCTTCACGGTGATACCTTTTGTTTTTGAAAAAAAATCTTGCTCTAAATATATATATATATATATATTTAAAAAAAGGAAATTTAAAAAGAGATTTCTAACGATGCTTCCTTACTGGCACTTCACTGCATTACTCAGCGGCATATCAATCTGATTCATACGGCAGCACAAAAGTTTATTGTTGTATCAGCAGAAAAGTTTCATGTGTATATATTAACAAGCTGAAGTCCCACTAGGTTAATTTTTCTCTTTCTCTCCGCCTCTGCCTTTCACAATAATCAGGCACCACGGAGAGAGAACTGCCTTCAGTAACTATTTATAATAAACAGGAGCATGGAGAAAGAGTTCAGAATTAAGAAAGCAGAACGAGAGGAGTAATCAGGAGGTTAAGAGATCTCAATCCTGTTTTATCGGTGGAATTTCCTTCCCGTCACATGGACATAACCCAGTCCTGGTGGAACTGACTAACCCACCAAATATGAAGGTGTGCCCCTCTCCAGAACAGACCCAGCCAAAATGTACAGACATCTGATGGATATCTGCACTCTTGCGACACATTTGCTGTGTAGCTTCTGAACGACGGGCAGCAAAACTTGAATTCGGCCCAGCTTTTCAATCCTTAGTTCTGAACAGAAGAACAGAGTTGGAAGGGACCTTGGAGGTCTTATAGTCCAACCCCACTGAACAAGCAGGAGACTCTACACCATTCTGAACAAATTTAATCTTTTCTTAAATCCTCCATTGATGAAGCACCCACAACTTTTGTTCCACTGGTTGATTGTTCTCGCTGTCTGGAAATTTCTCCTTAGTTCTAGGTTGCTTCTGTCCTTTGGTTAGTTTTCCTCCATGGCTTCTTGTCCTGCCTTCAGGACAAGAATTGGAGAATAGGTTGACCCCCTCTTCTTTGTGGCAGCCCTTCAACTATTGGAACACTGCTATCATGTCACCCCTGGTCCTTCTTTTCACTAGACTAGACAGTCCCAGTTCCTGTAACTGTTCTTCATATGTTTTAGCCTCCAGCCCTCCGATCATCTTTGTTGCTCTTCTCTGCACTCTTTCCAGAGTCTCAACATCTTATTTTATATTGTGGTGACCAAAACTGGATGCAGTATTCCAAGTGTGGCCTTATTAAGGCCTTATAATGAATTCAAGGAACAATGAATTCAATGAGGATAGGACAAATTGTCTGATCCTTTCCTGAAATTCCTTATCTGTATCCTATTAAGTCATCTCCAATTTTTACCATTCTGATATACTGTCCAACAGACCTTAAAAGTATCACAATTTGGCTATAAATTTCCCACTGGACTTTTGTCAAGGTCTCTGGATGTACATAGAAGAAGATTCAGAAAAGAGGTATGTGGGAAATGTAAGTGTGCATTCTCTCTCAGGGGAGAAGAACTGGGCAGCAACAACTTCAGAAGCATGAAACTTATCTTTCAGATGCTGTGTCCTAGCAGATTATTTCCAAACTTAAGAGAGGATGGAAGTCCAGCAACAGTAGAAGTGACCCTGGTTGCCTAATTTATATTTCCCTGAGCTACGTTTCTAGAACAGGGGTGTCAAACTCGCAACGTCATGTGACGTGTTGTGACGTATCATGATTTTTTTTCCATTGCTGGCAATGGGGTGGGCGCGGTTTTGGCATGACGCATCTGGCCTGCGGGGCCAGCAGTTTGACACCCCTGTTCTAGAAGCAACATTGAGTAGACCTTCATTTGCCCAAGAAGTGATATGTGATAGCATCAGCAGGTGGCAGCATTAACCTTGGCTGATCTCTGAAGCTAAGCATGCTCATTCTGGTTAGTGCTGCATGGGGGACCACCTGGAAATCCAGGATGTAGGCTAGACTGGGAAGGAAGGANGGGAGGGAGGGAGGGAGGGAGGGAGGAAGGAAGGAAGGAAGGAAGGAAGGAAGGAAGGAAGGAAGGAAGGAAGGAAGGAAGGAAGGAAGTCCAATGATTGATTATGTGCCATCAAGTCAACTCTTTGAGTCCTCCATAACAATCCCTAACTCGGTCTTCTAACAGTGCATTCATTACTGCTGTAACTGACTCCATCTATCTCAATGCTGGTTTTTGCTGCTGGTTGTTCTCTATTCTTTCTTTCTACCTTCTCAGAGCCCTGTCTTTGGAGCTAGGACTTCCCACCATGTATCTGAAGTAGAAGAATAATTTGAGGCTGGTCATTTGTGCCCCAAGTGAGAACTCTGGAGTTATTTGCGTGATGATCTGTTTGTTCGTTTTATTAGCCATCCACGGTATCCTAACGAACTTTCTCCAACATCAAATTTCAAACATGTCCATGGTCTTCTGTTTCTTTAAGCCCTTACTCTAACCCAGGGGTCTTCAAACTTGGCAACTTTAAGACTTGTGGACTTCAACTCCCAGAATTCCTCAGCCAGCCCTGGATGGCTGAGGAATTCTGGGAGTTGAAGTCCACAAGTCTTAAAGTTGCCAAGTTTGAAGACCCCTCTCTAACCCAAAGTCCTAACCTTGAGCCCAGAAGAAGGCAATGGAAAGTCATTCTCATAACAATGCCAAGAAATCTCTTAGGATGCAGTCATCAGGAACTAAGCTCACTTCGAGGACAACTTATTTTTTTAAAATAAATAAATAAGCAATCATTCTGTCAATAAGTAGTCTTTCCAGTTCTCTTACTCCCTATTAAAAAATTGTAGCAAAAAACTCTTTCACCCTCATCTCCTAAACTGTGTTTCAATTCACAAATGCTTTGTCTGTTACTGCAGGCATTGGCAAACGGACAACTCTTGTCACATTAAATTGTGGATGACGAAATGAATCCATAGGCAGGTTCGGTATCAGCACTTGGATGGAGACTCCGGTCCGCCAACTGACAAGGGTTGGTGACCTCTGCTATAGAGGCATTGCATGCCAAAACAACTAGACATGGAGAAAGTTTTTGTCTCTCGAGCTATCACTCTGCTGAACACCTAATTCCCACAGCACTGTCTCATGTCTATGTGTATTTACCCATCAAATATGTCTATTATTATTATTATTATTATTATTATTATTATTATTATTATTATTATTATTATTATTATTATTATTATTATTATTATTATTATTATCATTATCATTATCATTATCATTATCATTATCATTATCATTATCATTATTATTATTATTATTATTATTATTATTATTATTATTATTATTATTAATCGCACAGTCAGCCAGATGTTCAGACTGGATTTGGCATTTTTGTCTACCTATCGAGTCCTTCCCAAGGACCTGGGATAGGCAGATGTGGATGTTTGATGGTGTTACAGATATTGTCACAGGATGGAAGCAGTTCCTAGTAAGGACAACTTTTGCAATTGACTAATGGCGAATTTGTCAATGCCAATGGTGTTCAAGTGATGCTCCAGTTGTTTTGGTATTGCACCCAAGGCGCCTATTACTATTGGTACTACCCTTGCTTGCCTTTGCCACAGTCATTCTATTAATATTTGTAGTATTTGTAGTATTTTGTTATCTTCTCCAGTTCTTTCTTGTCTATTCTGCTGTCTCCAGGCACTGCCATGTCCACTATCCAGACTTTTTTGTCTTTCTTATCAACAATTGTTAAGTCCGGATTGTTGTTGTTGTTGTTGTCTTCTTTACTCCCCTCTCCTATTGGGATGATGATGATGGTGATGATGATTCTGTTTCTTTGTATGTATACTGAGTGTCAACTCTACAACGAACCTGGCTGAAGCCATCTTGCTCGTTCTAGGTTGCCACAGGAATGGGAGGGGGGAAGTGGAGGTTTTCCAATAGTCTAAACAATTCTCTGTCCTTTGGAAACCAAGGTCATTTCAAATGGTCAGGTTGAAGGGGTTGTGTGTACTATTAGAAAGCCCGCCAAACTATTCTATTGGGAAACGTAACTGATTGCATAGTATTGGGGGTGGGAAGGTAAACTTTGTAATAGTGTAATTCTTTGGAGGGAATTTCAGATTTGGCTTCACTTTTGATTGTGCCGATATTTTGTAACCAATAAACATGTTCTTTGCGGAGCTTCTGGCCTTGGAGTTGTGATTTATCTGGTCTCATCTAATTGTCCATAAGATTGTCCAGGACACTACACATCCTGTCTTCCTTGTTACCTTCTGGGAGGAGGGCGCTCCGTGGTATCCAAAGCAGAACATCCCGATTCAGTCACACTTTTGTTCCATACAGTATAAACCTTGTGAACTCTAAAGCTTCCTCCTTCCATTATGTATTCAAGAGGGACAGTGATTAATATTTATAAGTTACTTATACGTAAGGGTGTAGGTCTATACATATGTTGTATACAGTATGTTTAAATGTGTGTTACGTGTGTGTACACTTTGAGAGCAAGGAACTAAATTTCATTTTTAATGTGTGCCATTGTGCCCACATTAAATGACAATAAAGGTTATCTATCTATCAATTTAATCTATCGGAACCATGACGCTGAGAGCTTCTGGCCCAGAGACAAATTCCTTGGGTGTCTAGTCACACTTGGCCAAATAAATAGTTTATTCTATTCTGATTCTAGTTTGACATGGACATCATCCTCATCCTCACCTCAGCTGTCACATGTGTGCAGAACCCATCTGCTTTCACTCCCCCTGAAGCTTTAGAAAATTCATTTGCAGGGGCATCTGACTTCATTTACACTCTGATGTGAGACGTTGTAGTAAAAAAGGCTGCCGGTGATGACATTCTTTGGCATCCTTCTTCTCCTGTGCTTGGCTTCAGCCTCTCCGTGGCCTTTTTTTTAATCATTCCGTGGCTGTTCCGGCAGCAGGTCTGTTTTTTTGTGGGTTTTTTAAAAAATCTATAAGCTGGCTGTGACATGCTGAGGGTGCAATAGCTTCAGAAACTGCTGACACGGTAGACTCTGCAAATTACTGACAGGCAAACTGAGGGCCATTAAGCATAATTACTCTCTGTGGAGATTTGCACCATTCAAAGTAAGCTTTGCAGTTTCTAATAAGGGGAACTGCCATCATTTCAGTAAGGCTCATTAGATTCCACCCCGAGGAACAGTATTCTTCCTTTTTCAAACGTGCATGAAAAGAAGAAAACCTGACAACGTGACCAAGTCTGGGTTGGCCCAAGGTTTTTTTTTTGTTTGTTTGTTTTGTTTTGTTTTGTTCCCCCTTTTCAGGGCTGATCATGCAATTTGAGAAGAGTTGCTTGGGTTAATGGGACTTCTATAGAATGCAAAATAAAAGAGTTGGAAAGGATTTTGAAAGTCTTCTAGTACAACCCCCCACTCAACAAGGAGATGTAAAACACTTCAGACAAATGTCTGCCCAATCTCTTCTTAAAAGCCTTCAGTGATGGAGCACCCACAAATTATGAAGGTTTCTTCTCCTTCTCCTTCTCCCTCTCCCATTCTTTCTCTTTCTTCTGCTCCCTCTTCCTCTCTTTCTCCTTCTCTTGCTTCCTCTCCTTCTCCCCTTTTCTCCTTCTCCCTCTCCCTCTCCCACTCTTTCTCCTTCTCTTGCTCCTTCTCCCTCTCCCACTCTTTCTTCTTCTCTTGCTCCTTCTCCCTCTCCCACTCTTTCTTCTTCTTCTCTTGCTCTTTCTCCCCCTCCCACTCTTTCTCATTCTCTTGCTCCTTCTTTCTCTCTCACTCTTTAATCTTCTCCTTCTCTTGCTCCCTCTCCCTCTCTTTCTCCTTCTCCTTCTCCTTCTTCCTCTCCCACTCTTTCTCCCTCTCTTGTTCCTTCTCCCTCTCCCACTCTTTATTATTCTCCTTCTCTTGCTTCTTCTGCCTCTCCCATTCTTTCTCCTTCTCCTTCTCCTTCTCCCTCGCCCACTCTTTATTCTTCTCCTTCTCTTGCTCCTTCTGCCTCTCCCACTCTTTCTCCTTCTTGCTCCTTCTCCCTCTCCCACTCTTTATTCTCCTCCTTCTCTTGCTCCTTCTGCCTCTCCCACTCTTTTTCCTTCTCTTGCTCCTTCTCCCTCTCCCACTCTTTATTCTCCTCCTTCTCTTGCTCCTTCTCCCTCTTCCACTTTTTATTCTTCTCCTTCTCTTGCTCCTTCTCCTATCCCACTCTTTCTCCTTCTCTTTCTCCTTCTCCCTCTCTCACTCTTTAATCTTCTCCTTCTCACAAATCTGATCTTTTAATGGTCAAATTCCGAAAGTGCCCTGCCTCTCACTGTTCATAATGAAAATGGTAGACTTAGGTAATACTCCAAGGAGAAGGTAACCTCTGTGATGACATGATGCAGCCAAAGGCTTCAGGGACATTTGCACGGCCCTCAAAATGGGAAGGGAAAAAAAAGCTCATTCCTAAGAGCAGAGCCTCTCAGCAAATTGGCAACTCAAGTGGGAAAAGCCACATCAGAAGAGCTGAACTTTTTAAAGATTAATTTGGGTGATCAAAATCAGTGGCAAGCTCAAATTAAATGAAATTAACATTTAGAACATAAGCTTCAAATCTGGAAAGATTTTGGCTGGTTTGCATATGCCTAAATAATGCTTATCTTTTAGCATGCAACCAGGTGCCTTTAGGGTAATTGTTTTTTTGTTTTTTTTTTGGAGAGGGGGAGTTCATGGCCACCCAGTAGAACAGAGGTGGGTAAGTATGGCCCTTTTATGACCTGTGGACTTCAACTCCCAGAATTCCTGAGCCAGCCTGGGTTAGGGCTGCCCTCCTGCCCTGCAGGAGAACAAGAGAGACTCTAAGCACCACTAAAGTAAATTATTTAAGCATGCATCGTTATTTTTGAGTGGTATTACATCCAGATTTAAAACTATTTAAATTGCAATCAAACCTGTCAGTCCTAGAGGAGGTCAACCCTGACTGCTCTTTAGAAGGCCAGATCCTGAAGTTGAAACTCAAGTACTTTGGCCACCTAATGAGAAGGAAGGACTCACTGGAGACGGGCCTAATGCTGGGGAAGATGGAGGGCAATAGAAGAAGGGGACGACAGAGAATGAGGTGGCTGGATGGAGTCACTGAAGCAGTAGGCGTGAGCTTCAATGGACTCCAGAAGATGGTAGAGGACAGGAAGGCCTGGAGGAACGTTGTCCATGGGGTCGCGATGGGTCGGACACGACTTCGCAACTAACAACAACAATGCCATGCCACAGAGCAGTTTGGATTTACACTAGCGGGAGGTTTATGTGACCTTCTTTAGAAAAGGCAGTCTTTTCTTTCCCCAGATCTAGATGGGTTTCAAACCTGATGTGATAGAAATGCCCCCCCCCCATGTGTAAAACACCCCAAAGAACATCAATTCNGGGCCAGCAGTTTGACACCCCTGTTCTAGAAGCAACATTGAGTAGACCTTCATTTGCCCAAGAAGTGATATGTGATAGCATCAGCAGGTGGCAGCATTAACCTTGGCTGATCTCTGAAGCTAAGCATGCTCATTCTGGTTAGTGCTGCATGGGGGACCACCTGGAAATCCAGGATGTAGGCTAGACTGGGAAGGAAGGAAGGAAGGAAGGAAGGAAGTCCAATGATTGATTATGTGCCATCAAGTCAACTCTTTGAGTCCTCCATAACAATCCCTAACTCGGTCTTCTAACAGTGCATTCATTACTGCTGTAACTGACTCCATCTATCTCAGTGCTGGTTTTTGCTGCTGGTTGTTCTCTCTTCTTTCTTTCTACCTTCTCAGAGCCCTGTCTTTGGAGCTAGGACTTCCCACCATGTATCTGAAGTAGAAGAATAATTTGAGGCTGGTCATTTGTGCCCCAAGTGAGAACTCTGGAATTATTTGCCTGATGATCTGTTTGTTCATTTTATTAGCCATCCACGGTATCCTAACAAACTTTCTCCAACATCAAATTTCAAACATGTTCATGGTCTTCTGTTTCTTTAAGCCCTAACTCTAACCCAGGGGTCTTCAAACTTGGCAACTTTAAGACTTGTGGACTTCAACTACCAGAATTCCTCAGCCAGCCCTAGCTGGCTGAGGAATTTTGGGAGTTGAAGTCCACAAGTCTTAAAGTTGCCAAGTTTGAAGACCCCGTCTGTAACCCAAAGTCCTAACCTTGAGCCCAGAAGAAGGCAATGGAAAGTCATTCTCATAACAATGCCAAGAAATCTCTTAGGATGCAGTCATCAGGAACTAAGCTCACTTCGAGGACAACTTATTTTTTAAAATAAATAAATAAGCAATCATTCTGTCAATAAGTAGTCTTTCCAGTTCTCTTACTCCCTATTAAAAAATTGTAGCAAAGAACTCTTTCACCCTCATCTCCTAAACTGCATTTCAATTCGCAAATGCTTTGTCTGTCACTGCAGGCATTGGCAAACGGACAACTCTTGTCACATTAAATTGTGGATGACGAAATGAATCCATAGGCAGGTTCGGTATCAGCACTTGGATGGAGACTCCAGTCCGCCAACTGACAAGGGTTGGTGACCTCTGCTATAGAGGCATTGCATGCCAAAACAACTAGACATGGAGCAAGTTTTTTTCTCTTGAGCTATCACTCTGCGGAACACCTAATTCCCACAGCACTGTCTCATGTCTATGTGTATTTACCCATCACATATGTCTATTATTATTATTATTATTATTATTATTATTATTATTATTATTATTATTATTATTATTATTATTATTATTATTATTATTATTATTAATCGCACAGTCAGCCAGATGTTCAGGCTTGGTTTGGCATTTTTGTCTGCCTATTGAGTCCTTCCCAAGGACCTGGGATAGGCAGATGTGGATGTTTGATGGTGTTACAGATATCGTCGCAGGATGGAAGCAGTTCCTAGTAAGGCCGCCTTTTGCAATTGACTAATAGCGAATTTGTCAATGCTAATGGTGTTCAAGTGGTGCTCCAGTTGTTTTGGGATTGCACCCAAGGCGCCTATTACTATTGGTACTACCCTTGCTTGCCTTTGCCACAGTCTTTCTATTTCTATTTGTAGGTCTTTATATTTTGTTATCTTCTCCAGTTCTTTCTCTTCTATTCTGCTGTCTCCAGGCACTGCCACGTCCACTATCCAGACTTTTCTTTCTTATCGACAATTGTTAAGTCCGGATTGTTGTTATTGTTGTCTTCTTTACTCCCCTCTCCTATTGGGATGATGGTGATGGTGGTGATGATTCTGTTTCTTTGTATGTATACTGAGTGTCAACTCTACAACGAACCTGGCTGAAGCCATCTTGCTCGTTCTAGGTTGCCAAAGGAATGGGAGGGGGGAAGTGGAGGTTTTCCAATAGTCTAAACAATTCTCTGTCCTGTGGGAACCAAGGTCATTTCAAACGGTCGGATTGAAGGGGTTGTGTGTACTATTAGAAAGCCCGCCAAACTATTCTATTGGGAAACGTAACTGATTGCATAGTATTGGGGGTGGGAAGTTTAACTTTGTAATAGTGTAATTCTTTGGAGGGAATTTCAGATTTGGCTTCACTTTTGATTGTGCCGATATTTTGTAACCAATAAACATGTTCTTTGCGGAGCTTCTGGCCTTGGAGTTGTGATTTATCTGGTCTCATCTAATTGTCCGTAAGATTGTCCGGGACACTACACATCCTGTCTTCCTTGTTACCTTCTGGGAGGAGGGGACTCCGTGGTATCCAATGCAGAACATACCGATTCAGTCACACATTTGTTCCATACAATATAAACCTTGTGAACTCTAAAGCTTCCTCCTTCTGTTATGTATTCAAGATGGACAGTGATTAATATTTATAAGTTACTTATACATAAGGGTGTAGGTCTATACATATGTTGTATACAATATGTTTAAATGTGTGTTACGTGTGTGTACACTTTGAGAGCAAGGAACTAAATTTCATATTTAATGTGTGCCATTGTGCCCACATTAAATGACAATAAAGGTTATCTATCTATCAATTTAATCTATCGGAACCATGACGCTGAGAGCTTCTGGCCCAGAGACAAATTCCTTGGGTGTCTAGTCACACTTGGCCAAATAAATAGTTTATTCTATTCTGATTCTAGTTTGACATGGACATCATCCTCATCCTCACCTCAGCTGTCACATGTGTGCAGAACTAATCTGCTTTCGCTCCCCCTGAAGCTTCAGAAAGTTCATTGCAGGGGCATCTGACTTCATTTACACTCTGATGTGAGACGTTGTAGTAAAAAAGGCTGCCGGTGATGGCATTTTTTGGCATCCTTCTTCTCCTGTGCTTGGCTTCAGCCTCTCTGTGGCCTTTTTTTAATCATTCCGTGGCTGTTCCGGCAGCAGGTCTGTTTTTTTTGTGGGTTTTTTTAAAAATCTATAAGCTGGCTGTGACATGCTGAGGGTGCAATAGCTTCAGAAACTGCTGACACGGTAGACTCTGCAAATTACTGACAGGCAAACTGAGGGCCATTAAGCATAATTACTCTCTGTGGAGATTTGCACCATTCAAAGTAAGCTTTGCAGTTTCTAATAAGGGGAACTGCCATCATTTCAGTAAGGCTCATTAGATTCCACCCCGAGGAACAGTATTCTTCCTTTTTCAAACGTGCATGAAAAGAAGAAAACCTGACGACGTGACCAAGTCTGGGTTGGCCCAAGTTTTTTTGTTTTGTTTTGTTTTGTTTTCTTCCCCCTTTTCAGGGCTGATCATGCAATTTGAGAAGAGTTGCTTGGGTTAATGGGACTTCTATAGAATGCAGAATAAAAGAGTTGGAAAGGACTTTGAAAGTCTTCTAGTACAACCCCCCACTCAACAAGGAGATGTAAAACACTTCAGACAAATGTCTGCCCAATCTCTTCTTAAAAGCCTTCAGTGATGGAGCACCCACAAATTATGAAGGTTTCTTCTCCTTCTCCCTCTCCCATTATTTCTCCTTCTCCTGCTCCCTCTTCCTCTCTTCCTCCTTCTCTTGCTTCCTCTCCCTCTCCTTTTCTCCTTCTCCCTCTCCCTCTCCCACTCTTTCTCCTTCTGTTGCTCCTTCTCCTTCTCCCTCTCCCACTTTCTCCTTCTCTTGTTCCTTCTCCATCTCCCACTCTTTCTTCTTCTTCTCTTGCTCTTTCTCCCCCCCACTTTTTCTCATTCTCTTGCTCCTTCTTTCTCTCTCACTCTTTAATCTTCTCCTTCTCTTGCTCCCTCTCCCTCTCTTTCTCCTTCTCCTTCTCCTTCTTCCTCTCCCACTCTTTCTCCCTCTCTTGTTCCTTCTCCCTCTCCCACTCTTTATTCTTCTCCTTCTCTTGCTTCTTCTGCCTCTCCCATTCTTTCTCCTTCTCTTTCTCCTTCTCCCTCGCCCACTCTTTATTCTTCTCCTTCTCTTGCTCCTTCTGCCTCTACCACTCTTTCTCCTTCTTGCTCCTTCTTCCTCTCCCACTCTTTATTCTCCTCCTTCTCTTGCTCCTTCTGCCTCTCCCACTCTTTTTCCTTCTCTTGCTCCTTCTCCCTCTCCCACTCTTTATTCTCCTCCTTCTCTTGCTCCTTCTCCCTCTTCCACTTTTTATTCTTCTCCTTCTCTTGCTCCTTCTCCTATCCCACTCTTTCTCCTTCTCTTTCTCCTTCTCCCTCTCTCACTCTTTAATCTTCTCCTTCTCACAAATCTGATCTTTTAATGGTCAAATTCCGAAAGTGCCCTGCCTCTCACTGTTCATAATGAAAATGGTAGACTTAGGTAATACTCCAAGGAGAAGGTAACCTCTGTGATGACATGATGCAGCCAAAGACTTCAGGGACATTTGCACGGCCCTCAAAATGGGAAGGGAAAAAAAAGCTCATTCCTAAGAGCAGAGCCTCTCAGCAAATTGGCAACTCAAGTGGGAAAAGCCACATCAGAAGAGCTGAACTTTTTAAAGATTAATTTGGGTGATCAAAATCAGTGGCAAGCTCAAATTAAATGAAATTAACATTTAGAACATAAGCTTCAAATCTGGAAAGATTTTGGCTGGTTTGCATATGCCTAAATAATGCTTATCTTTTAGCATGCAACCAGGTGCCTTTAGGGTAATTGTTTTTTTGTTTTTTTTTTTTGGAGAGGGGGAGTTCATGGCCACCCAGTAGAACAGAGGTGGGTAAGTATGGCCCTTTTATGACCTGTGGACTTCAACTCCCAGAATTCCTGAGCCAGCCTGGGTTAGGGCTGCCCTCCTGCCCTGCAGGAGAACAAGAGAGACTCTAAGCACCACTAAAGTAAATTATTTAAGCATGCATCGTTATTTTTGAGTGGTATTACATCCAGATTTAAAACTATTTAAATTGCAATCAAACCTGTCAGTCCTAGAGGAGGTCAACCCTGACTGCTCTTTAGAAGGCCAGATCCTGAAGTTGAAACTCAAGTACTTTGGCCACCTAATGAGAAGGAAGGACTCACTGGAGAGGACCCTAATGCTGGGAAAGATGGAGGGCAATAGAAGAAGGGGACGACAGAGAATGAGGTGGCTGGATGGAGTCACTGAAGCAGTAGGTGTGAGCTTAAATGGACTCCAGAAGATGGTAGAGGACAGGAAGGCCTGGAGGAACGTTGTCCATGGGGTCGTGATGGGTCGGACACGACTTCGCAACTAACAACAACAATGCCATGCCACAGAGCAGTTTGGATTTACACTAGCGGGAGGTTTATGTGACCTTCTTTAGAAAAGGCAGTCTTTTCTTTCCCCAGATCTAGATGGGTTTCAAACCTGATGTGATAGAAATGCCCCCCCCCCATGTGTAAAACACCCCAAAGAACATCAATTCATTCTGCATCGTAAGAATTACTATCCTTCCCCGGATCATTGGGGGTCCAGCTAAATCTATCCCCATGGGCCAAGTGGATGCAGCAATTTGCACCTTGCTCAATTCAGTGTCCTGATAGTCACATGCATTTATTCTTAATTCTTAATTGAATATGGCTAAAACATTCTAGAAAGAGACAGAGAAGAGCAACAAAGATGATTAGGGGACTGGAGGCTAAAACATATAAGAATGGTTGCTGGAATTGGGTATTTCTAGTTTAACAAAGAGAAGGATGAGGGGGGACATGATAGCAGTGTTCCAATATCTCAGGGGCTGCCCCAAAGAAGAGGGAGTCAAGCTATTCTCCAAAGCGCCTGAAGGCAGGACAAGAAGCAACGGATGGAAACTAATCAAGGAGAGAAGCAACCTGGAACTAAGGAGAAACTTCCAGACAGTGAGGACAATTAACCAGTGGAACAACCTGCCTCCAGAAGCAGGAATGCTCCAACACTGGAAGTTTTTAAGAAGAGACTGGACAGCCATTTGTCTGAAATGGTATAGGGTTTCCTGCCTGAGCGGGGCGTTGGACTAGATGACCTCCAAGGTCCTTTCCAACTATTCTGTTATATTTCTATTTCATTCCATTCTATAGAGAAGCAACCTAGAACTAAGGAGAAATTTCCTGACAGTGGGAACAATTAACCAGTGGAACAACCTGCCTCCAGAAGCGGTGAATGCTCCAACACTGGAAGTTTTTAAGAAGAGACTGGACAGCCATTTGTCCGAAATGGTATAGGGTTTCCTGCCTGAGCAGGGGGTTGGACTAGATGACCTCCAAGGTCCTTTCCAACATCATCATCATCATCATCATCATCATCGTCATTATTATTATTATTATTATTATTATTATTATTATTATTATTATTATTATTATTATTATTATTATTATTATTATTATCCAGTCTCATCCCTGGGTTATTCTTTGCTTGTTTATTTATATCCAGTCTTTATCATTTTTAACAAATAATTCAAGGCGACAAAACTTTTCCAACAGATCTTCTTCCTCTTGTTTTCCCCACAACAAAAACCCTGGTTTGGGCTGAGAAAAGTGACTGGCCCAAGATTACCCAACTGGGTTTCATGGCTAAAGTAGAACTAGAACTCACGGTCTCCCAGTTTCTAGCCTGGTGCTTTAACCACTACACTGAACTCTCCCACGCCCACATCCATACTGCTGCACAGCTATTCCTTTCCCATCAAATGCTACTGATTCTTCTAAGTAGGAAGAGGAGGAGAAAATGTAAAAAATATGACGACAGTAATATATCTTCATATATGCAATATATCTCCCCTCCCTGTCCCCAAAAAAACAAGCACAGAGAAGAAAAAAAAAATCCTAAATGTTATTTGAGCAGGCACAGCAGCATCTGAAGCTCCTATTTCTCAGTCTCCACGGAGACTTTTTACCAAATGTGTCATCTCAAGACAAATTTCAATGTTTGTGTTATGAGCGTGCTTGTCATAAGGACGGATCTTTGATTTCCCAGCAACTGCACTAAAACAAAATAATCTGTTAGCAATTAAATGCTGAATGGATTCGTTTTTGTCTCCTTTTTTTTTTCTTTCCCTTCTGCAGTTAACAAAGATGTAGGCATTGCGCGTTCATCGAAACAGAATGGAAAAGAAAAAAAAATTGCTGCGGAGCCTTTTAAATCTCAGAAGCAAAAGGGCAGAAACAATGTTCTTGTGACATTGCAAATGGTTACCAATTATTTCTGTATTGTTAACTCAAGATTACATTTTTTTCCTTCACCCCTGAACTTCCTCTCCTCTCCTCTCCTCTCCTCTCCTCTCCTCTCCTCTCCTCTCCTCTCCTCTCCTCTCCTCTCCTCTCCTCTCCTCCATTCTCTATAGCTAGATTCTTTCCTTCATTCCTTCCTTTTATTCATATAGACCAGTGATGGCGAACCTATGGCATGGGTGCCAGAGGCGGCACTTGGAGCCCTCTCTGTGGGCACACGTGCCGTTGCCCCAGCCTTGCCTCCCCCCGTGACCCCCTCCTCTCCAGCAGCCCCCCTGAAGGAGAGTCACCCCCGAGCATGGCCCACGCGGAGCAGCACAGCCAAGGACATGGCAGCCAGGCAGCGTAGACAAGACTCTGCCCTCACACCCCATTGTGCACAGTTGATGCTGCAGGGCGCGGGCAGAGGGTGTGGCCGCCATAGCGCTTCTGGGCTGCCTGGGCGATCTGCGGCGGGCCCTGGAGGCAGTGAGTGGTCCTGTGGGCAGGCGGGGCAAGGGATGGGGCAGAGCGGGCACGGGGCAGGGGGGTGGAGCAGGGGCAGGGGCAGTTTTTGGGCACTCGGTCTCCAAAAGGCTCGCCATCACTGATATAGACCCTCCCCTTCCCCTTCCCTTCCCTTCCCTTCCCTCTCCTCTCCTCTCCTCTCCTCTCCTCTCCTCCATTCTCTATAGCTAGATTCTTTCCTTCATTCTTTCCTTTTATTCATATAGACCCTCTACTTCCTCTTTCCTTTCCTTTCCTTTCCTTTCCTTTCCTTCCCTTCCCTTCCCTTTCTCATATACTCAAAGCAGTTGATTACTCACTGCTTCATTTTTTTGGGTGTATTTTGGAAAAGCTGGTGAAATTAGCTGTTGCCTTCATTAAGACGGCCAACAAATGGCATGCCAGATTGGTAAGGGGACTAGTGAATCTTTTTCCAAACTAGCTCCATGTCCCCATGTCCTTTTCTGCTTTGATTCCTCATGCCTGTCATTGCTTTAGACACATCACTGAAAGGGACAGGACTGACATGTTTATCAAACCAATACCTGGGCTGCAAAACTCCAGACAAACACTAGGTGGCGGAAAAGAGTTTATCTCATAACTGACATCTGGTGGACATTCCTGTATTTGCAGCTCAGATGTGGTTGCCCTAGGCATGTTCCTCAGAACCTAGGAAAATCCTACTAAATGCGCTGAAAGAGCAAGTAGATGACTCGTTTCTACAGAAGTTCATGAATTTAGAGGTCAACGCTGCTAACATCGGAGGTTCTTGCTTTGACAATATATGGAGATGCAGCCATTTTCCTTACTCTTATTAGAATTAGAATTAGAATTAGAATTAGAATTAGAATTAGAATTAGAATTAGAATTAGAATTAGAATTAGAATTAGAACTAGAACTAGAATTAGAATTAGAATTAGAATTAGAATTAGAATTAGAATTAGAATTAGAATTAGAATTAGAATTAGATGATACTGGTGGGGAAGAGGAGGAATGTGCATGGGAGTTTAGTTAGACATAACAATATTGTAACTAGTCTGAGAACCAAGGTTATTGAAATAAGAGATGATAAGAATTGGCAGGTTGAAGAACCGGAGGGAAAGCCTGCATTTCAAACTAATTGGAGAACGTGATTTATGACTGTTAATTGGAGGAGGGAATTGTGCTTTGACGCTATGTGCTCAGGGGAGGGCAATCCAGTTTTTGGCTTCGCCTATGTACGTGCCGATGCTATGCTACTCGAATAAATATTCTTTAAGGTAAACAATGCCTCGAAGTTCTTCGAAGAGTTTCATCTGTCGGAACCATGATATTAGAACTATCCAAAATTAAAGAATCTTCCCTATGCAGTAAAACTGAAATTAGCAGAAAAAAAAACCCTCCTTGGTTTGGAGGTTGAAAATTAAGCCACTGTTTGATCTTCTTCAACACAAAGCAAAAACAAAGCAACACAAAATACATTGATTTTTAAAGGACACAAAAGAACATTTGAATGAACTCAAAATTATATACAGGCAGTCCTCAACATATAACGGTCCATTTAGTGACCATTCAAAATTACGATGGCACTGAAAAGAATGACTTATGACTGTTTTTCATGCTTACAACCCATAGTCATGTGATCAAAATTTAGACGCTTGGCAACTGACTCGTACTTATGGCTGTTGCAGTGTCCCGGGTCACGTGATCCCTTTTGCGACCTTCTGACAAGCAAAGTCAATGCGGAAGCCAGATTCACTTAACCACTGTGTTACTAACTTAACAGCTGCAGTGATTTTGTTGCCAGGATAAATAACAGTTTGAGAAACATTAGTAATGGTTGCTTAAAAATGAACTCCTAGCCTTTAATAAACTATAATCCTCAAGCCATAATGATTATTTTCACACACACAAAAAAAATGGCATAATTGTAAAGCCGGCGATCATTTTCCTGCAAATATAAAGTTCGACTGCATTTTCTTATGAACATGCAAAAAGTATGAATTCATCATTTGATGCACAAATGTTCTCTCCCTCCTGCTTTTTATTCATTCATCTTTACATGTTATTGTTTAATTCAGTTACAGGCATCTCTCTCTCTTTTTTTTTAAAGTAATGCTTCTTAAAATTATTATTTTTTATTATTTAAGACACTATCGTATTGTTAATTCTGATGCTACCAAAATTGCCTGTACCAATTCTTATTGGATAGAATTTTTTTAAGGGCAGATGTAATAGCTAATTTCTTTTTTTCTGGAATTGGAGTTATATATATATGTATATTCAGTTTGAAATAGAAATGGTTGTTTGCGTACACAAACAGATTAAAAAAAAAGTTTCCCAGAGGTTGAATACATCACTGGGGAAAAAATGCATAAAAGTAAGGATACCCTTGAATAGACTATGACTTCTGATAGCTATAGGGGTACTTCTGGAGGCTGCTAACTCCCCCTTACAACTCTGTAGTCCCTTAATTCAGGGTAGAACTGGGGCGACCGGATCGAGTGGAGAGTTTACTGGCTGGATACCCTTCCTGACACCTATGCAAATTTCACAGCAGATATTTCCTCTTTGCATCCTGACAGAGAAACATCTGTCACTACCAAAGACTGAATTCTCAACCTTCCAAGTGGTAGGCGAGCGTAATCACCACTAGGCCACCACACCACTCTTTATGGGTGCAACGCTACAAAAACAACAATCTCTTTCTCTTTCCATGACCCTGTAATCTATTAATTTGGGATAGAGTCAAGGCGACTGGATGGAGCTGAACCTTTACTGGCTGGATGCCTTTCCTGATGCCACGTGGAGCTCACAGTGGATATTTTCTCTTTGCGCTCTGGGACAAAAACATCTGTCACTACCTAGGATTGAACTCTCAAGCTTCCAAATGGGAGGTGAGCATCTTCACCGGGGGCCACCACACTGCAACTCCTGAGACCAAAAACGGTACCAAATTTCAGTTCCCATGCACTTCTTCCAGAACATCTTCCAGATGTTGAGACTCTAGAAAGAGTGCAGAGAAGAGCAACAAAGATGATCAGGGGATTGGAGGCTAAAACATATAAGGAACGGTTGCTGGTATTGGGTATGTCTAGTTTAATGAAGAGAAGGACGAGGGGGGACATGAGAGCAGTGTTCCAATATCTCAGGGGCTGCCCCAAAGAAGAGGGAGTCAAGCTATTCTCCAAAGTACCTGAAGGCAAGACAAGAAGCAACAGATGGAAACTAATCAAGCAACCTAGAATTAAGGAGAAACTTCCTGATAGAACAATTAGTGGAACAACCTGCCTCCAGAAGTTGTGGGTGCTCCAACACTGGAAGTTCTTAAGAAGAGACTGGACAATCATTTGTCTAAAATGATGTTGGGCTGAGCAGGGAGTTGGACTAGAAGATCTCCAAGGTTCCTTCCAACTCTATTATTATTGTTATTATCTTCAAAACATAGCCAATAGCCCTGCTGTTCTGAATCATCTCCCATTCAAGTCCTAACTATGGAAACTAGAAAAAAGTTAATCAGATGCTGTCACCTGCTGAAGCCAGGAACTTGCTTACTCAACTGTAAAAAAAAAAAGAAGAAAAAAAGATGCAAAAATACATGTAAGATGCAAAACCAATTATGAATCAGCTCCGACTGAATCACACTTATCCCTATTGTCTTGCGTAACAAAAGCTCTAATTGCATACCTCGAACAATCAAGCCGTCATGCTAAACAATCCAATTTACATCTCGCCACCCAGCTGTAAACTGATTTTTTCTTAAGAGTGAAGTCAAGAGGAAAAAAAGGAAGGATGACAGATCTGATTTAGGATGGTTCTCGTGCGCTTCAAATGTACCTTCACGTCTAAGCTTAGAAACGAGCCTTTCATTTTAATAAAGCCAAATCTGATCCGTAAAATGTCTTACAGGACATTCATGCGCATTTCTCTTTCGAAAAAAAACCATGTAATGAGTCCCATGGAGGTTATCAAGATCACGCAAAGTATTAGTACCGCTTTATAAAACCCTAGTGAGACCACACCTGGAATACTGCAGCCAGTTTTGGCCTCCATATCACAAAAAAGATGTTGAGAGTTTGGGGAAAAAATCAGAGGAGAGCAACTAAGGTGATCCAAGGCCTGGAGACCAAAACATACGAAGAATGGCTGCAGGACTTGGGTCTGGCTAGTCTAAAGAAAAGAAGAAATAGGGGAGACATGATAGCAGTGTTCCACTATCTGAGGGGCTGCCACAAGGCAGAGGGGGCTGGCTCAGGAATTCTGGGAGTTGAAGTCCACGAGTCATAAAGTGGTCTAGGCCTAGGCCAGAGGTAGGCAACCTTGGCTCTTTTATGACTCGTCGACTTCAACTCCCAGAATTCCAGAGCCAGAATGGCTCAGCTTGGAAACCTCTCCCTTTCCCCTCAGCATGGCTGGCTCAGGAATTCTGGGAGTTGAAGTCCACGAGTCATAAAAGAGCCAAGGTTGCCTACCCCTGCCCTATGGAAAGGCATCCTTTGTTACTTACAGTACAGTATATGCACTCCCGCCTGCATTCTTTTGTAACAAAGCCAAAATTACAAATTCCTAGAAACTAAAGTTGAATTCTAGCGAGATTGCCACAAATTTATAACTTTGTCAGCATTATGCCATAGAGTTCCCCGAAAAGATTAATAATCTGCCTACCTGAGATGCTGATTAATCATTGATTAATGGGTTGCTTACCATTTTAATTAAAACATCGTTTTCTCCTATTGCTATAATTAATTCTGTTTTCCTCTCGCACAGAAAAATCTTATTTGGGGCTGATAATTAATGCCTCCGCATGCTACTTGGTAGACTGGACAGAAGGGGCCCAGGGGACAACCAAACTAAAATGTGTTAGTCCAGGGCTTTTCAACCTTTTCACCCATTGTACCACTTTTAGGATATGGCAACATCCGAGTACCACCAGTCGCCTAGCAAGGTGTCAAAAACTTGATGACCCAAAAAAAAAAAAAAGGAAAAAAGTGATAAAGTACAGGTAGTCCTTGACTTACAACAGTTCGCTTAATAACTGTTCGAAGTTACAATGGCACTGAAAAGTGCCCCCCGAAGCACAGCCAAGCAAGACGCCTGCCTGCCCGCACGGCCGCGCTCTTCCTCCTGTCCGAGGTTTTCATTGTTGTGAGCATTTCTGTTGAGGATTGGCAGCGGAAGTGGGGTGGGGGGGTGTTTCGTTTTTATTCCCCCCATCTGCTGGGTGGTTGCAGCAGGTTTTGGTTACTTCACCTGACCCTGGGACACTGTGATCGTCATAAATATGAATCAGTTGCCAAGCATCTGAATGTAAATCACAAGATCCTGGAGAGGCTGCAACATTCCAGCTGATCGGTGCTTCTTCTAGGCTCAGCAGAAGTGCCAGGATCAGTGCTGCTTTCCAGCTGATTGGTGCTTCTTCAGGACTCAGCAGAAGCACCAGGATCAGTGCTGAGCTCCAACTAGAGCCTGGCACTGATCCTGGCATTTCCGCTGAGCCCCGACAGCCCTGAAGAAGCGCCGATCAGCTGGAAAGCGGCACTGATCCTGGGGCTTCCGCTGAGCCCTGACAGCCCTGCAGCTCCAGCCATCTCTCGCTCAGGCTTGTGCGGTGCTACCACCGGTTCAGCTCATTCCCCTCCCCCACTGCTTTTCTAGGATGGTCGCGTACCACCTGCCAGGTGCCAATGTACCACAGGTGGTACCCATACCACTGGTTGAAAAGCCCTGTGTTAGTCAACAGAAGAAAAGATGCTAAAAGAGTATACTAGCAAGACTTCAAAAGAAGTTGGCAATGTGAGCTTCAACATATGGACAAGGACAAACATCGCACCGGGCAATTGTTTGAAGTGATCACAATGCTTCTCAGACTCATGCAGCTGCCCTCTCCAGCTGCTTAGGGGAATCGGCTGCTTTAAAAAATAGCAGACAAGTGTGAGGTTAGCACCCCACTTGTTCATTGTTTTCCCTTTTCTAACCATTTCTGAAAGAGTGTTCCACACCCGCAAGAGGTAGAGCTTTCCACACAACAATGTGTACAATCTGCAAGGCAGTTTTATGACTGAAGATAAGTAGCTTGCTCCAGTGGTGGGATTCAAATATGTGAACAACCGGTTCTCTGCCTGGATGCCACTTCCGGAAGTCCGTTCTGGGCCTGGGCAGCAAAAAATTAGCTACGGGTTCTGCCGAACTGGTGCGAACCGGTTGAATCCCACCACTGGCTTATTCTGCTTTTAAGGAAGACCCTTGGCATGAATGTTGGCTGAGGGAAAAAAGAACAGGATGAAACTCATTTGTTGTCCTATCCAGCATGTCTCGGCCTTCTTAGGCATGTCCACAGATCTTTGTATATCTGGTAGAATGTCTAGTAAAAATTATAAAGTTCTACATACATGACTTCCCATACAAAACTAATTCTGAGCAGTTAGTTGGGGTTCCAAATTTGTGGCAACTACAATAACTGGATAAAAATCCAATTAAGGTATCAGATCACATGAAATTTCTCCCGCTTAAATAAACAAGGGCTAAAAAATGTTCTTGACTCTAAAGAGATGGTATCAGCTGAGTTTTCCACACTGTAGATATTTGGAAATGGATGCTAGTTTTAAAGGTAGAGTTTGCTTAGCAATTGTTTACTTCCACGGAAAGTAAACCAACCTACAGCTCAGTGGGACTTACTTTCCATTAAGTAGTTGGAGGACTGCAGTTTGAAAAACAAAGCTAAGGTATCTGCATTTGCAGAAGCTAGAAACATTTACTTATCACGCAATCAGGTCAAGCATATTGCAAATGTTTCCCCTATTTGGTCTTTAAAAAATTACATGCAATTACATGTTACATATCTCCCCATCATTTGTTCCTAAGCAACTGCTTGTAAGTTCTAGTTTAACACATCTGTTCCAGACAGCATATTTGAAAGTATGTAATTGTAATGGTGATGACATTCTTAGTCTACATAGTGCCTTCATTTTGTATTCTTTCCTTCCTTCGGGTTTTTTTTCCCCACTTATATTTCTTAACCAGTTCTATCCCTTTCAGTATAATTTCATGTTACTAGGAAGTACATATAAACAATCAATGCTTGTTTTTTTTTTTTTAAAAAAAAGAGTGTTGTGTGCTGAATAGAGAACTTGTTAGGCTAAGATACAAACAAGAGTTATTGACTTAATTTTATGCCTGACTTTTCTGCACTCTAAGTCCTCTCTACCAATTTCTCCTCCCAAGGACTGCAAGATAGCAAAGACTCAACTTGTACTCACACAATAGGGAAAACCTAAATGCATCCAGTTTGTGGGATTTACACAATACATTTAATCATAAAACTAAATGGCCTGCATTCTGCACATTGGAGTAAGTCATAAAGGAAAACAAAATTTAAAAAAAGAACACCAAAATAAGCTTAGACAGCTGTGTAAATTCAGCTGTTAAGTCTTTAATGACCTTGGTTAAGCATGGTGTGTAATACATCCAGTCTGAATCCCACTGGGGAAAAAAAAATTACAGGCTCTGATATAAATGTAAACAAAAACAAGGCGTCCATAATTTCTCCATTCAAACTTTCAAAAAGCTCGTCCATTAAAACTGTTTTCCTAAAAATAAAAAGATCTCAATTATAGTAGTCAGGAAAAAAAAAACCACAAGCCTTTCTGATGAAAAATCAGTAAGGATTCTGCAAGATGGCCTCCACAACCTTCTCGGCAGCATCAAAAGGCCCGCAAATAACTTTGGCAACATGTATATTTGATTTCTCAAAAAGTTATTGATGAAGTTTCTCATCAAAGGATATTGAGTAAAGTAAAGTATTCACGGGGTGAGTTGCTGTGTCTTCTTCTTTTTAATGGATTTCTAATCAATGAAGTATCAGAAGGTCCTGGAATAAGGACTAATAATTCCAGAGATCAATTATTTCAATAAAGATAAGTAAATTGATGTTATCATGATGTATGCCCATCCATTTCTACCATTCCAGGACTTTCTGTTGTTTAATTAGTCTTAACTTTTGGAACGATTTGAGATAGTTAAGATGCCGGCACAAATTTTCTACAAGTGGATTACAATAACAGTTTGTTAACAGAGAGTTTTGAAACCTTAACTTTGTTTTTGATTATAGCCATGGGGGCACCATGCAGGCTAACACTGCCCACAATCAGCAGTTCGATCCTGACCGGCTCAACATTGATTCAGCCTTCCAAGGTCAGTAAAATGAGGACCCTGATTGTTGGGGG
>NW_015389881.1:57998-68212 GCF_001527695.2 Protobothrops mucrosquamatus
AACAGAGATTTGAAAGAAAAACTTGCACATATTTTTTTCCAAGTCATTTGCTGATTGTAGTTTCTTCAGCATGAGGTTAAGTTATGAGCAAAGCTAAAGGGTGTCATTTAGAACATAGAATATCAGAGTTGGAAGGGACCTTGGAGGTCTTCTAGTCCAACCCCCTGTTCAAGCAGGAGATCCTATACCATTTCAGACAGGTGGCTGTCCAGTGACTTCTTAAAAGCCTCCAATAATGGATCACCTACAACTTCTGAAGACAACTTGGTCCGCTGGTTGATTGTTCTTACTTCAGAAAATTTCTCTTTCGTTCTAGGTTGGTTCTCTCCTTGATTAGTTTCCATCCGTTGCTTCTTGTCCTGCCTTCAGGTGCTTTGGAGAATAGCTTGACCCTCCCCTCTTCTTTGTGACAGCCCCTCAAATATTAGAACACTGCTATCATGTCTGCCCTGGTCCTTCTTTCCATTAAACTAGCCACACCCAATTCCTGCAACCATTAATTATATGTTTTAGTCTCCACAACCCCTCATCTTCTTTCTTACTCTTCTCTGCACTTTTTCCAAAGTTTCAACATCATTTTTTATAACGTGGTAACCAAAACTGGATGCAGTATTCCAGGTATGGTCTTACTAAGACTTTGTAAAGCAGTACTAATGCAAAGTCACTTGTCCAAAACCATAAGAAGGTATCAAAAATGGGTTGAGTTTCTCCCTGGACCTTTGTCTCAGAATGTGCTATCTTGATGTCTGGGCAACTTTAGCAATTCTGTGCATATTCTCTCCCTGTCTAGGTGGAAGTGGCAAAATTGCACCGCCATGGCCCAATGAACAATCAACTGGAGAACAGTAAACAGATCAGGAATGATCCCGAGGTTCTAGAAAGACCGAAGAGAAGATCAACACAGATGATAAGGAGGCTAAACTGTACGATGAATGGTTGCAGGAACTGGGTATGTCTACTTTGACAAATTTAAAGATTGGGGTGACATGACAGTCTTCCAATATTTGAGGTCACAGAGAAGAGGGGGGTCAATCTATTCTCCAAAACATCTGAGGGCAGGACAAGAAGTAACGGATGGAAGATTATTTAAGAGAGATCCAACTGGAATTAAGGAGAAGTCTCCTGACAGCGAGGACAATCAACCAGTGGAAGGACTTGCCTTCAGAAGTTGTGGGCGCTCCATCCCTGCAGGTTTTAAAGAAAAGATTGGATCACCATTTGTCCAAAATGGTATAAGGTCTCCTGCTCGAGCAGGGGGTTGGACTAGAAGACCCCCAAAGTCCCTTCCAACCTTCTTATTCTATGTCAGTGGTGGCGAACCTATGGCACAGGTGCTAGAGGCGGCACTCAGAGCCCTCTCTGTGGGCACACGCATTGTCACCCCAGTCCTAGGCCTTCAGTTGGGTTTTATAAAACCTTTTCACTTTAGGCCTCCGCCTCTGTGTGCAAAAAAAAAAAAAAAAGAGGTTCAATTTCAACTTCTCGCAGGAAAAAAAAGATCTTGCAAAGTTGGAATTGATTGATTGAACTTTTTAGTCCCACCTACCCGTTATCACCGCAGCCACGCCCACCCAATGGGCCATGCCCACTCAATGGGCCACACCCACCCAATGGGCCACACCCACACAGCACTCGACCATGCATAAGTGGGTTTTGGGTTGCAGTTTGGGCACTCAGTCTCTAAAAGGTTCGCCATCACTGTTCACTGTTCTATACTGTAAAGCAGTATTTTTCCTCTGTCTCTTCTAAAACGCACAACACAGTAGATGTGCATGGGAGAAAAAGAAGTAGAGGATCAAAGAGGAAGGGAGAAATGGCAGCCTGGATTTTCTTTCTCTTCCCACCCTTTTTTTCCCCTTCTCGCCTACTCCCTGGCGTTAGCCAGTTCCAATAGAGAACCAAAACAATATCAATGCTTAAGACTTCAGGGAAGAGTGATAACAGCAGGAAGAACTCCAGGGAAGCATGATGAAAAGAAGCATTCAATCTGGCAGAAGAGCTACCATGAAGATTAGGAAGCAGAAGCAACAGTCTTAATGGGTGGAGAAGATTGACTAGATTGGGAATGCACCGGGAAAGAGCAAGCTGGATGAATAATGCTAACGTTTTTCGAATCAGAGGAGGAGAAAGGAAAGATTAATGACCACAAAGAAGAAACCTGTTGAGAGGAGTGTGGGAGGATGTTGTCAGCCAACGTAGGAACACCCAAGAACTTGTTGGTTTTTATGCATGCAGGCTGATGAATCCTGCCTTTGGTCTAAGACTTTTCTCTTTCTTAATATACACCACGATGCAAAACTACGGCTTGTACCGCTCAGTTTAACTTGCACTTGGGAAGGTAGCATAAAGTTTCTGCTGAGCTTAGTGATGCAAAGTTAACAGAACAGAATAACAGAGTTGGAAGGGACCTTGGAGTTCTTCTAGTCCAACCTCCTGCTCAAGCAGGAGACCCTACATCATTCCAGACAAATGGTTGTCCAATCTCTTCTCAAAAACCTCCAGTGTTGGAGCATCCACAACTTCTGGAGGCAAGCTGTTCTACTGATTAATTGTCCTCACTGTCAGGAAATGTCTCCTTAGTTTTAGGTTGCTTCTCTCCTTGATTAGTTTCCATCTGTTGCTTCTTCTCCTGCCTTTTGTGACCTTTTGGCAAGCAAAGTCAATGGGGGAAGCCAGATTCACTTAACAATCATGTTACTACCTTAACAGCTGCAGTGATTCACTTAACAACTGTGGCAAGGAAAGTCGTAAAACGGACGCAAAATTCACTTAACAATTTTTTTGCTTAGCAAGAGAAATGTTGGGGTCAATTAGAGTCATAAGCCAAGGACTACCTGCATCTTGACCTCTTGAAAGAGAGGAGAGAGATCCGTGTGACTGATTAATAACCTCTTTCCATACACCCTTGACATGCTTAAAACAGGAAGAAGATGGCAACGAAGTGACACCTTTCCAATGAGTCAACACAATTCAAATAAAACTCACAGCCTGGGCTGGCATGTAACGCATCTGTCATTTCAGAATGATGGAAATGGGATGTGATCCGAATGGCATGTTTCTTTAAAGTGACAAGAGGCAAGGTTCAGTGTCTTTGTCTTCCCAGGGATTCATTCCGGCATGCAAACTGATGCTCAATGATGTTGGCGCCATTAAAAGGTGACACACCTGACTTGTAATCTCTAATCCTGAAGGCAACAAGATGCCAGGACATTAGGTGTCATGAACAGAGCCCAAAGGGTGAGGCTGTCAATCCTATTCAGAAATATCAGTCTTGTCTTAGGCTAATGAACAGTGAATGGGGCCATGAGTGCTAACTCTGGTCTTGTCTTGCCTTGTTCTAACTAGTAGCATTCGGGCATCATTCATTCATTCATTCATTCATTCATTCATTCATTCATTCATTCAGTTCAAGAATCTACCTTGGCTTTTATACCCTCAACATAGCAACATTGGGCCAGACAAAAATCTCATTTAGGCAATTTTTAAAACTCTACTGGGGCAAATTGGTATGGTCCTTCTCATGGGTAGCAATTGACGTCAACCCTGCATGGCATGGGTCTAGGTTACTTGGACTGGCCTGTCCCACCCACGCTGGCAGAGGAGGCATGTTGCAGTCAAGGAATTCTGGCTGGGGGGGTCCAGGAGAAGGGCCTTCTCTACTGTGGCTCCCATCCTTTGGAACATCTTGTCCCCTGAAGTGAGATTGGCTTCAACTCACCTGAGCTGAAGAACTGGCTTTGCCAGATTGCTTGAGAACCCAAGGGGGTACCATCACACTGGAGACGGTTGATATTAAGATGGTTGATGTTAATGAGGTTTCCCACCTCATCCCTCCACATTCTATTCCCTCTCCCCCCATCTTTTAAGTATAACTTTGTGCTTTCCATTTTGATTGTTTTAGAAATATTCATCTTTTAGGATCTTAATGATTTAACACTGCATGCCACCCGAGAGTTGCTTCAGTACAAGTTGGGCAGCAAAATAAATTTAAATAAAGAAACCAACAACATTTCTACGGAGAAACTCATCTGATTACATTACAAAGACAATACAAGATTAGGATCAGGCTCATGATTCACCGTTGATTTACATTTATTGCCTATTTGAACCACAACACCTATCCGAGATATCACTCACACCTGGCTAGGCCCAGAAAATGAAGCCTACTTATTCAGTGATCATTTCTAAACAACAACAACAACAACAACAACAACAACAACAACAACGATGATGATGATGATGATGTCTTCTCAAGAACAAGCACTAAAAACTAATGCCATGAAAGCGAAGATACAAAAATCCACTGGCAATCCAAATTGCCGACTTTGCAATGACAAAGTTGAAACTGTTTCACACCTAATCTGTGAGTGCAGCAAAATCGCACAAACTGATTACAAAGCTAGACATGACCCAGTTGCTAAATTAATCCACTGGGCATTGTGTAAAAAATACGACCTGCCTGTGTCCGAAAAGTCGTGGGAACCTAGGGTGGAAAAAGTGGTTGAGAACGAGAGGGTGGAGATCTTGTGGGACTTTCGAATAAAGACAGATCGCCATTTGGAATACAGCACGCCAGATATCGCAGTTGTAGAGAACCGAAGTGTGCAGCTGATTGATATCGCTGTACCAGGAGATGCCAGAGTCAAAGAAAAAGAACTGGAAAAAATTACGAAATATTGTGACCCGGCCATTGAAATTGCGCGATTATGGATGAAACATGTAACAGTGATACCCATTGTCATTGGGGCACTGGGAACTATGTCCAAAAACTTTGCAAAATACATCAAGAAACTGTAGCTTCCTGCAATAACTCCAGCAATGTTACAAAAAAAAACCTGCGCTACTTGGAACATCTTATATTTTAAGGAGGTACCTGGTTGACACCTAGGATGCTGGTAGCAACCCGTGTCAACCATCAGCGCCAGCCAGTTTGAATGTTCAGTTGACTGAAGTTCATGTTTAATGAATAAAAGATAACAACAACAACAAAACAACAACAACAATTATTATTATTATTATTATTATTATTATTATTATTATTATTATTATTATTATTATTATTATTATTATATTTTCATGCTTATGCAAAACTTGGGATGCTGGTGAGAACCTGTAAATTGATTAGTTCTGACAAATCAAAGGAGACAAAAGCACAGCAAATTGTTTGAAGCTACTACGTTCGCTAAATATGTAAAAACATTCCTGAAATCCCTGCTCGAATGGAATTTGTGCCGTTAAAAATATATATATATACATTCTTTCAGATGGAGAGAAGTCACAGCTGGCTTTGGAGGACCACCACCTAAGAGGATAAACTGCCAATGATAGAGATAATCTCTCATGCAATCTGCTCTTAAACTTACTTAGGATGTGGCAATTTGGAGGGAAGCAGCTACTGTAGGTCCTTCATTAGCAGAAACACTGCGATAATGGAGAAAATTATAGAAGATTTCATGGCCACCTGCACGGTTTAGAACAAGCCCAGATCTGTTTTTATCGTTCCTTTAAATTTAAAAAAAATATATTATTCCGACGTATTGCATTAGCAATTTATGCATATAAAGTGTCATTTCCGTTTGACTGCAACAGGGACGTAGCGCCGTTTTCCCATTGCTGTATGTTGCTGACAGTAAGGAAAAGAGTAAAACCAATTAACCTTCTGTAGTACAATCTAACATAAGATGGCTGGCGCTTTGGGAAAGATAAAAGGAGGTAAAAGAGCAATTGTAGATTTTTACACATTTGCCAGAGCAACTGTTTACGAAGCTATAAAAGGTGAGGTTTCACCACCACCCCCTGTTGAAGGTGACAGTCTTTTTTTTTTTCAGCGATGTTTATAGTTTTCCAAAACCAAAATGCCTTCGCACGAACGGATAATCTAAGGGGGAAAAAAAATAATCTGTTTCCCCCCGATGAGAAAATGATTTCCGTGCAAGTGTCGTACCTGTGTGCCTTCACACAATTTTAGATAAGATCTGTTTTGACTCCCTTTTGTCTGATGAGGCTATAATACAGGTATCCCAAAAGGTGCTTTTTCAGCAGGCAACTGTATTTTCTTGGTTGACTTTGAAGATGTTTCGCTTCTCATCCAAGAAGCTTCTTCAGCTCTGACTGGATGGTGGGGAATGGAAGGATTCCGACCATCCAGTCAGAGCTGAAGAAGCTTCTTGGATGAGAAGCGAAACGTCTTCAAAGAAAAACAAGAAAAGTCCAGTTGCCTCCTGAAAAAACACCTTTGGGACAATCATGACCTGGATGACCGAGAACCTCCATAGACTATAATACAGGTATTCCTTGACTTACAAACATTTATTTAGTGATTGTTCAAAGTTACAATAGCACTAATGGTTGGAAACTGATCAAAGAGAGAAGCAACCTGGAGTTAAGGAGCAACTTCCTGATAGTGAGGACAATTAACCAGTGGAACAGACATTGCCTCCAGAAATCATGGGCTCTCCATCCCTGGAGATTTTTAAGAAGAGGATGGACAATCACCTGTCTGAGATGGTATAAGTTCTCCTGCTTGAACAGGGAGCTGGACTAGAAGACCTCCAAGGTCCCTTCCAGCTCTATTCTATTCTAATTCTTTTTAAAAAATGAATTATAACCACTTTTTACCCATACAACCGTCGCAGCCTCCCTGTGATAACACGATCAAAATTCCCGCGCTTGGAAATTGGCATGTATTTATGACGGTTGCAGTGTCCCAGGGTCATGTGATCCTCTTTTGCAACCTTCTGACTAGCAAATGGGGAAGCCAGATTCACTTAACAACCGTGCTACTCACTTAGGAACTGCAGCGATACATTTAATAACTGTGGCAAGTAAGGTCATGAAGTGGGTGGAGTCTGATGATTTGATTTAGTCTTTGTGAATGAGGATGAGTATTCACTAGCTGCATGAGTTCTTTGCATGGACTTATGACAATATTAAGACTTTACTTTGGAGTTGGTCACTGGTCCTTCACTCATTTTTTTAAAAAAACAGCACAAGAAAATAAGCATATTTATCTTCTGAAGGCAAGCCATTCTACATTCCAGTGTTGGAGTATTCACCGCTTCTGGAGGCAGGTTGTTCCACTGGTTAATTGTTCTCCCTGTCAGGAAATTTCTTCTTAGTTCTAGGTTGCTTCTCTCTTTGATCAGTTTCCATCCGTTGCTTCTTGTCCTGCCTTCTGGTGCTTTGGAGAATAGGTGGACCCCCCCTTCTTTGTGGCAGCCCCTGAGATATTGGAACACTGCCATCATGTCACTCCTAGTCTTTTTTCATTAAACTAGACCAGGGGTAGGCAACCTTGGCTCTTTTATGACTCATGGACTTCAACTCCCAGAATTCCTGAGCCAGCCATGCTGAGGGAAAAGGGAGAGGTTTCCAAGCTGAGCCATGCTGGCTCAGGAATTCTGGGAATTGAAGTCCACGAGTCATAAAAGAGCCAAGGTTGCCTACCCATGAACTAGACATACCCAATTCCCCGATTCCTACATCCATTCTTCATATATGTTTTGGCCTCCAGCCCCCTAATTATCTTTGTTGTTCTTCTCTGCACTCTTTAAGTCTTCTAAATATTTTGAATTCTATCACAATGTCCGTTCATTCCATTGCTATCATATAATTAGACCCAAGAATAATGTTTAACCAGAAATCCAGGTTTCCTTCTATTGGATATTCATTGACCAATTGATCATTACTTAACTTTTGACTATCTTGTTTTTGATCAAGATCAATCTTTTTGTCTAGTGAGCTGTAATTAGAACAGTTTTCATGATCCCAAGGTGCTGAGCACACAGAAGTCCCATAATCACGATATATGTGTGCATGTACGTGTGTATTGTCAGTTAGCATTGTTCTACGTGTTTGTTGTTTCAGATTTCCATTCTACAGAATGCATAACGATTTGGTCAAGCAATCTGCTCTAATTACAGCTCACTTTGGAATTCATAAATAAACTTTCAAAGTTAAAGCCACAGCTTCAATTTCTCCCTGGCTTTTTCTCCGACAAATTGCTCGGGCAAGGGATACCTAATCTCCTTTCAAAAGAGATTCATTACCCTAACTCCTTCTACACTGGAACAAGGTAATAATGGCTAAGCTTGTAAATTGTGGAGGGGAGGAAAAAAAGAAAGAAAGAAAAATCTGGCACTGCGATTGTTTTTTAAAATTATCTTGAGAAATCCTTTGTTGTCCTTTCCATTTCAACCTCTAGTTTTTCTTTGTTTCTCAAGTTACTCTTGAGAGACATTGAGAGAGAATTTTTTTAAAAAAACAACAACAACCTCATGGATTGTTGTTGTTAGTTGCAAAGTCGTGTCCAACCCATCGCGACCCCATGGACAACTTTCCTCCAGGCCTTCCTGTCCTCTACCATCTTCTGGAGTCCATTTGAGCTCACGCCTACTGATTCAGTGACTCCATCCAGCCACCTCATTCTCTGTCATCCCCTTCTTCTATTGCCCTCCATCTTTCCCAGCATTAGGCTCTTCTCCAGTGAGTCCTTCCTTCTCATTAGGTGGCCAAAGTACTTGAGTTTCAACTTCAGGATCTGGCCTTCTAAAGAGCAGTCAGGGTTGATCTCCTCTAGGACTGACCAGTTTGATCACCTTGCAGTTCAGGGGACTCGCAGGAGTCTTCTCCAGCACCATAGTTCAAAGGCCTCCATTCTTTGGCGCTCAGCCTTTTTTTATGGTCCAACTTTCACAGCCATACATTGCAAAACCTCATGGATATGTCTGTATAAAAATGATGATTCTTACATTGAGAACTGAATTCACACAAAAAAAAAACATGGTAAAATGAACATTTGCACCAGCCAAGAATCACGTTCAGGAAGTGTCTTTTGATGTCTGCATACTTTCTAAAACACCAATGCATGTTCTCTTTAACAATTTATTAAAGTCAAAACCACAGGCCTTGGATAGATGCCCGGCTCATAAAGGTCAGCTTTACATCACATTCACTCAGTCAGTTTTAACTGTGACAAGGAACAATTTGTAAATGCTCATAAAATTAAATATGATGCACCTTTGAAAACAAATCAAGCCAAACTTGCTTAAAGAATGTTATGATGCGTGGGGGGATTACAAATACTCATTCCATGTGTTTTCTACATTTCTTCTTGGAACAGTACCGATAGCCCTCAACATTTGACCACAGTGGAGCCCAAAATTGCAAAATTTGCTCAATGACAACCTTTCTTGCCACAGTTGTTAAGTAAATCACTGCAGTTGTTAAATTAGCAACATCGTTCTTAAATGAAACTGCCTTCCCCCATTGACTTTGTTTGTCAGAAGGTTGCAAAAAGGGGATCACATGACCCTGGGATATTGAACTGATCAAAGAGAGAAGCAACCTGGAATTAAGGAGAAACTTCCTGACAGTGAGGACAATCAACCAGAAATTGTGGGCGCTCCATCACTGGAGATTTTTAAGAAGAGACTAGACATTCACCTGTCTGAGATGGTATAGGTTCTCCTGCTTGAGCAAGGGGCTGGATTAGAAAACCTCCAAGATCCCTACTCTACTCTACTCTACTCTACTCTACTCTACTCTACTCTACTCTACTCTACTCTACTCTACTCTACTCTACTCTACTCTACTCTACTCCATTCCACACTCCACTCCACTCTCCACTCCACTCCACTCCACTCCACTCTATTCTATTCTATTCTATTCTATTCTATTCTATTCTATTCCATTCTATTCCATTCTATTCTATTCTATTCTATTCTATTCTATTCTATTCATGAACTGTTTCCTTCCACTGATCTTAAAAATATATATATAGTACATTTCAAACTTTGAGGGCCTAATCTTATCAAGGATAAAGATAGAGGATGCTGAGAACACATACAATCTAATCCATGTTTCCATTCTCTGGTTACCTGTTTCACTGAGGGATGTCTCCATAATCTAACATGGAGATTTTAAACCTCAAAAAAGAGCTGGCTCATGCAGTTTTATACACACGTTAAGGGACATTAGAGGTATGCAAAGTAGTTTGTGATTAGACTTTCTAGTCTTTATTTATTTATTTATTTATTTATTTATTATTTTAATTTGTATACCGCCCTTCTCCCATAGGACTCAGGGCGGTTCACAGCATATTAAAAACAAATAATATACACAAAATACAAAAAAATTACAAAATACAAAAATACAAAAATACAGAAAATAAACCCCGATAAAAGCCGAATTAAAACCAAATATTACAAGCTGTG
>NW_015389881.1:70276-78201 GCF_001527695.2 Protobothrops mucrosquamatus
GATGGCAGGTTGAAATCCCCCAAGACCATAAGTCTGGGGGTTCCAACCGCCACCCCGGCTATCACGTCAGCCAGCTCAGGCAGGGCTGCTGATACATAGCAGGGAGCCAGGTATATAATCAGCAAGCCCACTTGTACCCCTAGCCCCCATTTCACAAGGAGGGACTCTACGCCGTCTATCTGAGGCACAGTGGTCTCCCCAGGACAAAGTCTTGGAGTGTCTAAAGCTCAGAAGAGAAAATATTCTGAGATTTCATGAACCATGAAAATATATGCATTCCTCTACAAACCTTAATTGATCATGTGTTTAGAAGCAATACACCTGTTATTTCCGATTATCGGAATCTGTCTACTTATCAGCTTTGAAAATCGCTTTTTAAGCAAAGAAAAACCACATGACTGGCAATGAGACAGACTTTTTATGTTGTCCGGCCAAAATATATATATATATTTAAAAAAACCTCTTAGAGTTATTTATCTTGGTTTTGCTATTAAAGTATCAGCAAAACAATGAGTGTTTGTTCTAACAAAGGAAGGCAAGATTGTGAGGGTTCAAAAGAACCACAAAGAACAAGGCCTTCAGAATGCTAAGCTACGTCGGAAGAGATCGGAAATAAAATTAAACAAGGCGCCCGGTGACCAAGAACATTTCCGAAATAAATTCGGTTAATTATTAATAGCTTGCCCGCACAACTATTGTGTTTGGTTAAGTTTGCATAACACCTAAAAAGGGAACTTTGTTCTTGTGAAGTCAAGGTGGGTCAACAGTTATGAGTAAGGAGGTATGTTTAGAGTCCTGTATAGTAATTGCATTATTCACAATGGAAGTCGTTAAATCTGTTAACAGGCTTGCAAAAGTGTTTCTTGGCACACTGATATTAGTAGGATGCAGAGGTTTAAAGACGTAGTATTTAAGTTTCCAAAATCTTAAAAGGCATCTTAAATCTTCTAAAACTCAAAGGAACATGGGCATGTGTCTGGGTATCCATGTGTGTGTGGGTGTTGATTCCTGATCACTGCCTGGATAAGTCCCTACCATTTTCTTGGCAAGATTTACCATAAACTCTTTCCTAGATTTGAGACAAAGTGACTGGTGCAAGGTCACCAAGTTGGCTTTGTGTCTAAGGATCAGAGTGACTGGTCGCCAAGCTAGCTTTGTGTTTAAGACTAGAACTCAATGTCTCTAAGGTTCTAGTCTGATGCTTTAAGCCAGACATGTCAAACACAAGGCCCGGGGCCGGATGCGGCCTGTGCCGTGGTTTCATGTGGCCCGCGAACCCATCCTGGAAACAGTGAGGGAACGCCCCCCTCTGCCTTGGCCCTGGCCCAGGCCAGCTGGGAGCCAATGTACAATTTTGTGGTGGCCATCTATGCTGAAACACATTCAGTCTTAGCTCCACAAGGCCGTCTGGAAACAGTGAGGAACCAGCCTCTGCCATGTCGGCCCCGGCCCCTGGGTGCATGCTGGGGAGGTGTCACCCTTTGTGAGGAATGAAGAAATGCACCATCGCCTGGAAGTGGTCAGCAAATGGACCTTGCCTACTTCACATATCTGGCTTGATGGGCTCCGGGGAGGGGTTTCAGCAGGCTCTTCCAATGGACCATGCCTTTGTGCTTGCCCTGGTCCCACCCCCTTCTGCCAAAGACCCTCAGATCTGTCCCACTCCTGCCCAGGCCCCCACAGGCACTCTTGACATGAACGATGTAGAGCTGGCCATGCCCACCCAGTAGGCCATACCCACTCCAGCAATGCCCACCCAGTAGGCTGCGCCCACCCTGGCCACACCTACCCAGCCCCCCGAGGACAACTGCAATGCTGATGCGACCTTCAATGAAATTGAGTTTGACACCCCTGCTTTAAGCACTACACCGAACTGTCTATAGAGATTCTCAGTCATCCAGGTCATGGTTGTCCCAAAGATGCTTTTTCACCAGGCAACTGGGCCTTCTTGTTTTTCTTTGAAGAAGACGTTTCGCTTCTCATCCAAGAAGCTTCTGAGTCCAGGTAGCCTCAACGACTATCTAAAGAATGCAAATGACCAGCTGTCTGCAAGGAGTATAAATCCTTCAATTTCCCACCATCTGGTAAGAGCGGATGAGAAGCGAAATGTCTTCAAAAAAAGTCCACTTCCCTCCTGAAAAAAAAGCATCTTTGGGACTATACCAAACTGCTTCTCCAATACATCTCTCTCTAAAATTAATTATTTCTCTATCTTGATCACTAAGGTGGCGTGATTATATGAAAGAAAATTATGAACGTTGGAAAAAAAAGTGTTTTGCTTCTTGTGCAAGAAAAGGTGATGTTTCCATATCCATGAAGTCCTACACATTACTTGTAAGGGAAAAGATTGGAATTATCAAACAAGTTGAGTGGGACTAGTACACATTGGCACAGAACTGAGATTTGCCTTCTTATTTTTCAGAGTTCTTTTGAGATGGCGGTCAGGATTTTTTTGTTTTCTTTTTAAAACCTTTCTTTAGGAATTTAGAAATTCTAGTTAAGTTCTTGGCAGTCTGGGAGTTGAAGTCCACGAGTCATAAAAGAGCCAAGGTTGCCAACCTCTGGACTAGTGGAGCAAAATCCTTTACTTAAGTTCTGATGTGTTGTTTTTTTTTTTTTTGTCTTAATGTGCCAGGAAAGCAGATAGCTCATTTTCAGCAAATGTGATCAAGAGGTATTCAAGTATCACCAGAAAATAGTTTAAAGGGCTGGGTACACAGTAGCTTAGTGCTATAAATTATCTGTCTCTTTTCTAGTCCAAGAAACTTATGCATTTTATGATATCACTGTGTCTATTAACTTTAGCTTAGAGAACAAGGAAATCACCACTCCTGATTCTGGTATGTCCTTGTACATTAAGTTGCACATCAAGCACCAATCTCTGTCTCTCCAAAATGGATGCAGGCAGAGATCACCCTCTCAGAAATATTTAAGAATCACTCTATTTATTAAGAACCCCTGTGGCACAACTTTTTGAAATAAATCCGTTGGTTGGATAAACCAGCACACATGTCCCAGATGTTCTATTGCAAAATCAATCAGTTGCACGCAGGGACTAACAGAGTAATTGACAAAAGGATTTCTAAACATGATCAGCAGTGTCCTTACCCAGGTCCCTTTTGCTAAAGACTACTGTTTTAGCAATCAGTGCAAAATAAGAAGATTGGGAAGAAATCCTACTTCTATTTATCTAATGGTGAATAAAAATTCAAAGCAACAGATACCATTTTCTGCCATTTAAAGAATACTGTAATCAACATATAATTTTAAAAGTAACCCACTTCTCACACATCCCTACGGAACAAAATATTTTGGATGGTTTTCATAATATACAATAAAGGTAGAGATTCCATACTGGAAGGTTCTTGGGTGTAGTTACACAAACAACAAATACACAAGCTCTATGGAACACTAGCACGATAGATTATTATTTTTTTTTAAGATGCAACTCTTTTAATCTTCTATGTTAGTTTTCTAATTGCAAGAAGATGTGTTGCTAACGCTGTGTGAAACGAGTCAATACTGTTGTGAGTCATATGACTACGAAGCAGAACAGATTGAATGCCTTGATTCTGGAACCTACGCAACAGAAGATTTCTATATATTTTAAAAAGAAAAAAGGAACATCGGTGTGAAGGAGGTAATGTCAACTCACAATTCAGAGGCCCACATGTGCTTTGCTGCACCTGAAGATGCACATTGAGGTTTCATTATCAGCAGGAACATGGAACTAGTAGCAATTCCAATGTTGTTGTGGAACTAGAATTGCGCTAGGAGGCAGCGCCAATGAATGATCTAAGCCAGGGGTCTTCAAACTTGGCCCTTTTATGACTTGTGGACTTCAACTCCCAGAATTCCTCAGCCAGACACGCTGGCTGAGGAATTCTGGGAGTTGAAGTCCACAAGTCATAAAAGGGCCATGTTTGAAGACCCCTGATCTAAGGCTTCTAACCAACATCTGAAGTGCCATCAGACGCTCCATCCTCATCACATTTTCCAAGTTGATTATGAACTGGTTGAATGGTGCAGTCACAACCAAGTGTGCTTCAACACAGCTCAGAAGTCTCGATGGCAAAAGTAGGACCCTCCCCTCCCAACTCAGAATATGTCAACATAACAGCCGGGGGAAATCACATACCCACTCTCTGTATCTCCCACTATCTTAGTTGTCACCGTAGTGTCAACAATATTTGCCAGCCTGCTGCAGTATATAATTGTATCTGTCAAGTGCCGGGAAAATCAGGAGATTCAGGCAGTTCAGATGAGTATGAAGATTTATTGCAAGCTTAAGCTCTCTACAAGAATCTGACCAACTAACGGTCAAGGGAAACGAGCGGGAGATAAGAATGGCATTCAAGGTGGGTTGGACTGAGATCTCTTGCAGGTGCACAGGGACTCATGATTTATGACACCTTTGACCCAACCTGTTATCTCCTACAGTATCTATTGTCTGTCCATCCATCCATCCATCCATCCATCCATCCATCCATCATGTCAACATAACAGCTGGGGAAAAATCACATACCACTCTCTCTATCTCCCACTAGCTCAGTTCTGCCTTCTCTTTTCCTTGTTTTTCATTCTCCTCTTATCTCTCCTTGAAAATGCAGAGGAGGGAATCTGGAGGCTTTCACCGATGGCTTTCTAAATTTTAAATTCCGTACGTATCTCCATCAACTAATTATAATTGAGCCTTTTTCATACTGGACAAAATGAAACAGCAAATATTTGAAGTCGTAAGAATTAAGCCTCACAGGTTGCTTCTCTAAGCACATGGGTGTGTACCCATGTATACACACCCATGTTTTCCATGCAACAGAGACCCTGCTAAAAGTACAATCGAAAGAGCTGCTGCTTTTGATGCTTGTGGTAATTCTTTAATACAAAGATGATACTAAGCAGATCACTCAGCACATTGATTTTCCTTAAAATCAGGACAAGGGAGCTTAAAAGCTGAAGTTAAACTGTGGGAGGAAGATAGGGAATGACTGACTCAGTCAAATATCTAATATTAGATTTACATTTTAAAATTATCTATCTATCTATCTATCTATCTATCTATCTATCTAATCATCTGTCTATCATCTGTCTATCATCTGTCTATCTATCTATATGTCTGTCTGTCTATTTATCTATCTATCTATGTATCTCTATCATCTGTCTATCTCTATCTATCTATCTATCTATCTCTATCATCTGTATCGATCTATCTATCTATCTATCTATCTATCTATCTATCTCTATCATCTGTATCTATCTATCTATCTATCTATCTCTATCATCTGTATCTATCTATCTATCTATCTATCTATCTATCTATGTCTATCTATCATCTGTATCCATCCGTCCATCCGTCCGTCCGTCCGTCCGTCCGTCCGTCTATCTGTCTATCTGTCTATCTATCTATCTATCTATCTATCTATCTATCTATCTATCTATCTATCTATCTATCTATCTATCTATCTATCTATCTATCTATCTATCTATCTATCTAATCTGTCTATCTATCATCTATCTATCAATCTATCTGTCTGTCTGTCTATTTATCTATCTATCTCTATCATCTGTATCTATCTATCTATCTATCTATCTATCTATCTATCTATCTATCTATCTATCTATCTATCTATCTATCTATCTATCTATCTATCTATCTATCGTCCTTAGCTGCAGGACAGCATCTTCCAGAATTATTGGAAGTAGAGTTTTGAAGGGGTTGTGATTTTTGTCATACCAGTTTTTTATATTCCAAGGAGGGAATCAAATTATGCCACTTTAAGTATATCATAATGAGGTTTTGGAGACGGATGGATATCAGAAGCTGTTGAAAAAGGAACAGTAAATTAGACTTGCAGCTTGAGCAAAATCACTCAATTTGTCGTAGGAATGAAAATTCAGTGAAAATGGTCCTTTCTTTCTTTCTTTCTTTCTTTCTTTCTTTCTTTCTTTCTTTCTTTCTTTCTTTCTTTCTTTCTTTCTTTCTTTCTTTCTTCCTTTTTGGTTTAATTGCATGATCATCTAGGCCCCAGAGAGTCACAAAAAGCTCTTGATTTTGTAAGGAGAAACACCATGTGTTCAGCTGTTGGCTATCTGTGTTAATGTATTAATTCAGTGCCTCTTGAGACATTTCGATGAAGAAAAAAACCCTCTCCAAATCTTGGGGCATCTCCATTTTTTTCTCATCATTAAATTAACTATAATTAAATAAATCATGATCTTAATATCATGAACCATAATAATATTTTAAAAAAACCAGACCTAAGGCTATGTTCATCACCTGCATATCCTTATCCGTGATTGGTTTAACCCTTCCACAGAGGTTATGTCTTCTTGCTGTTCCTTGTCACCATAGTGTCAACAATATTTGCCAGCCTGCTGTAGTATATACTTGTATCTTCAAGTGCTGAGGAAATCAGGAGATTCAGGCAGTTCAAAGGAGTGTGAAGATTTATTGCAAGCTTCAGCTCTCTACAAGAATCTGACCAACTAACGGTGAAGAGAAATGAGTGGGAGATAGGAAAGAAAGGCATCCAAGGTAGGCTGGACTTAGATTTCTTGGAGTGCAGAGAGACATGTGACTTATGACATGTTTGGTCCCTCCCTCAGGCTCAGCCTGTTATCTCCTACAGTATCTATTATCCATCTGTCTGTCTGTCTGTCTGTCCGTCCATCCGTCCATCCATCCATCCATCCATCTAGCTAGTTATTGTATTTATCTGTCTGTCTGTCTGTCTGTCTATCTATCTACTTTGTCTGTCTGTCTGTCTGTCTGTCTGTCTGTCTGTCTGTCTGTCTGTCTGTCTGTCTGTCTGTCTGTCTGTCTGTCTGTCTGTCTGTCTGTCTATCTATCTATCTATCTATCTATCTATCTATCTATCTATCTATCTATCTATTTATCCATCCCACCGGAAAATATACTAATACATCTATATACAGGGAAACAGAAATTGCAGCCATCTGTGTCAATTTATTTTTAAGCTCCTTCTTAAAATACAGAGAGCTGCGATGTCAATTATCAATGGGGTCACCTCTTTTATTTACCTGGAGACCTCGGCCCTTGTTGAGACATCTGAAAAATCCGTTCTGTAGCATTATCCTCCCACTTAATTGGTTTCTAAGTGAATGTTGCTTAGTTGAAAATCTGAATGAAACTGCCCCGCCAGTCGCAACACTTGGAGAGGGCCAGAGGTCATTATGCATGAGGCTCATATGGATCCGTGGGTAGCTCGCTTATGCACAAAATGGATTGCAAACCACCGGCAGTTGCAATTAGATATGCCCTGATATAAGTCACTCGTTCATGTAAATGAGCACTGGAGGAAGAAATGAAAAAGCAATGCCGCCTTTTTTCAGCTCTCTGGATCTGCAGCCATCTAATCTCTCTGGTTTGGATAAAGTGAAAAGATCCACTACTGTATGTCTCAGGCCTGGCCTGACTACCATCAGCTAACCTTGGGGTGATTTGAAGAGTCAACCAGTGATGTATCCCTAATGCAGAAAGCTTTGTATTGCCATGTTGATGTCTGGCTGATGCTATAAATCACTGGCAGGCATATCTTTTGTGCAGCCTGAAGATGATCTGCTGACCTCTCAGCCAGAGAAGAGGACAATTAATCTCTCTTTTCTGGAGAAGAAACAGACTAGCATTCTGGGCATCACACACACATCAAATAATGAAATGGATTCTCTCAAATCTGCCCTTGACCTCAGCCTATGTATGGTTATGTCCAGGGCTTTTTTTCAGCCGGAACGCGGCGGAACCGCGTTCCGGCACCTTTTTCCGGGCCGGCCGCACCGGGCGCAACATCTGGGGGGGCGCGCTCGCACTCGCAGCTCTCTGCCCCTGCCTGGCTCACAACCGCGGCCATAGGGAGGCTCGGTCGGCGCGCCCCTGGCCCGTTTCCTAGGCGACCCTGCCCGAGCAA
>NW_015389881.1:79877-84446 GCF_001527695.2 Protobothrops mucrosquamatus
TATATATATATATATATATATATATATATATATATATATATATATATATATATATATATAATTAAATACAGCACAGGCAAAAACATTGCAATTTTGTTCCTGAGATCCATAATCCCAGGTTTGAAAATGAAACGTTCTGATTTTTTTTTCCCGCCCCTCTACAACAGCTGCAAAAAGAGAAAAAAAAAACTGGACGCTTGTCACTCTTTTTAAATAATTCAGCATTCATGGAATCTGGCATGATTAATACTGTTTTATGAAAAAGGGGAATGAATGTACATGTGTACATCTTTGTAACTGGGTGTCGCAAAGGCAACTAAACAGGGAGTGAACACATTCATGAATTTTTTTCCCCCTGAAATTGTGGGTTCCCTTAGAAACCCTGAATGTGTTGAGTTCACCCCTTGCCACGTGCACTTTAATCAATATGTGCAGATAACTGTACTTTGTAGATTGGGGGAAGCGACTACACAGTCTTTAAAAAAGACAATAAACTTTGAAGGCCAATTATTTTCTTCTATAGCTAATGCTGGACATCTTGAATGTAATAACGATTAAGAGAATTATAATAGCAGAAACGGTCCATGGCTATATTTTTTAAGGGAATAGATCTTTTCTTTGTCTGTGTGTGTGTGTGTGTGTTTTTAACCAGATTATATATTGATTTATTTTTCTAGCTTTAGGAGATTGTGGCAGCAATGCTGTTTTAATTCTTTTAACCGATTTTTTTTCCCCTACTGTCTTGATGTTGTCAGTTAAAGTATTGTCAGCTTAATCCAGTCATAAGTGAAACACGTCCCAACTCAGGGATACTTTCATGAACGGTTGTGTGTCGATGTTTTAGTGTGCATCGCTGAACTTATTAGTAGTAGCAAGTGGTACTGGTTTAATTTAGATTCTACCTTCCTATCCAGTAAGTCAGAGGTCCCCAAACCCCCCCCCCCCGGGCCATGGTCCGTTCAAAACCAGGCCACACAAGTGGTGGGTGAACACAACTCCATTTGCACGAGCGATGGCACGCGTGTTTGCATGGGAAGGTCCCTTTATGCAAATGGTGGGTAGGCACCCCCAGCTGCTTGCACAAATGGGGTTTTGCATGCAAGCACGCGTGCCTGCTTCTGCACGGAACCATCCTCTCTTCCCCCCTATCCCCCCCACCGGTCCACAAAGCTAGAAATGTTGGAGACCCCTGCAGTAAAGGTTAAAAGGTTAAAATCTAACCTTAAGCCTGCAACCTGCCCGTCCAGACATCAGCCCCGTCCAGCTCAATGGGGCTTAGTAAAGACTCCCTGTTTGGAGGAAGCCGTCCAATCAACTCAAATTCTCGGTCAAGGTTCTTTCTCTCCCCCCTTCTTCCAACTGACCTCTTGCCAAGTCTACTGGGCATGGGCTCCCTAGTGCAAATGGAGTGTTGTGAGTGTTGTGTTTGCCCCTACCATTTTCCATATGCTCTGCCTCACCAACACTGCCATCCGGCGTAGTCCTTTCGTAGTTGTCCTCTGGGAGTGGAAGGGCCCCCAGCCTCGGGCCTGAAGAACTCTTACTGCTTGGCGTTTCAGATTCCTCCAGACCGCTGTCATAGCAACTCTGCAAAGACCCTTGATGCGGGTCTTGTGGCTGACTCACAACTGAAAACGTCACTCTACGGAACGGCTGCAAAAGAAAAGATTCTGGATGTCACTCGAAAAGCAGGGTCTGGGAGAACGCCACTCTTAATCATTTCTATTATTATTATTATTATTTTAAAAAATGCATCTTGTAAAACACAGTTGATCCCCTCCACTGTAGAAAATCACAACAGCTACGGACTATGGTTAGTATAAGACACTTCTAATCTGAGATAATGTCATTTGAGAATGATTATGTTGTCTGTGTTCCATTATTGCTTATTGCTATTGTTTTTTCCTGAACTTACTATGGACATTTTGTTTATCATTTATGTGTAAAAATATTTATTTTTGTCAACCACCAGTAGTCCTAAGTCAGGGGTAGGCAACCTTGGCTCTTTTATGACTCGTGGACTTCAACTCCCAGAATTCCTGAGCCAGCATGGCTCAGCTTGGAAACCTCTCCCTTTCCCCTCAGCATGGATGGCTCAGGAATTCTGGGAGTTGAAGTCCACGAGTCATAAAAGAGCCAATGTTGCCTACCCCTGGTATAAGGTAAACTATATATTTATACCTTCATTGGAATTTTGAGTTCATTAGAGAGCAGATTTGCAAAAGGGGATTGAAGGTTGAATACAGGCAGTGGTGGGATTCAGCCGGTTCACAACGGTTTGGTAGAACCAGTAGCTAAATTTTGCTGCATTCGGAGAACCGGTTGGCTTCCAGAAGTCCATTCTAGGCCTCGGAAGCCTGGAGGAGGCCTCTCAGGCCTAGAACAGTCCACCGGAAGTGCATGAATGCCACTTCTGGAAGTCCGTTCTAGGCCTCGGAGGACCAGGCCTGCATTGAATAAGAGAACCAGTTGTTCAGGTATTTGAATTCCACCACTAGATACAGGTAGTCCTCAACTTACAACAGTTCATTTAGTGACCGTTCAAAGTAACAGTGGCACTGGGATAAGTGACTTAAGACTTGTTTTCCACACTTATGCAATCGTTGCAGCATCCTCATGGTCACGTGATCCAAATTCAAAAACTTGGCAACTGGCTCGTCTTTATGACGGTTGCAGCATCCCAAGATCATGTGATCCCCTCTTGTGATCTTCTGACAAGCAAGGTCCGTGGGTGGGGGGAGCCACTTAACAACCATGTTACCAACTTAACGACTGCAGTGATTCACTTCACAACTGCGGCACGAAAGGTTGTAAAATGGGGCAAAATTCACTTAACAAACATTTCACTTAGCAACATAAATTTTGGGGATCAATTCTGGTCATAAATGAAGGACTTCCTATATTTGACAGCTCAATGGCAACTGAATCCATCTGATTTCCTCAAAATGTCCTTTTGAGGAAGATATGAAAAATATAGCCCACTTTTATTTAAATACTGTGTTGGAAGGTTGGCAAAGATCGGTGTGCAATGTTTCCAATTTTTTTAAAAAATAGAATGAAATGGAAGAGATCCATCTATTAATAAAAGCCACGTATCTCACCCTGGGCTACTCTAAGCAGCTTACAATAGTAAAAACAGAGAAATGAAAAGAAGTGTAAACATAACGGTAGTAAAATAGTGAAGCAATAAAATAAACAATGAAAATACAGCAATATGAGATTAAGAGAAGGGTGAAGGGAAGCAGGGAACATGGGGTGGGAGGGGCGGTTTACTATCAAACTAATACAGGTAGTCCTTGTAAGTTACAACAATTTGTTTAGTGACCGTTCAAAGTTACAACAGCACTGGAAAAAGTGACTTATGACCATTTCTCACATGACCATTGGTCACAGGATCAAAATTCAGATGCTCGGCAACTGACTCATATTATGACGGTTGCAGTGTCTCGGGGTCATGTGATCTCCTTTCATGACTTTCTGAGGAGCAAAGTCAATGGGGGAACCCCGTTACACTCAACAACCATGTTACTAACTTAGCAACAGCAGTGATTCACCTAACCACTGTGGCAAGACAGGTCACAAAATGGGGTGAAATTCACTTAACAACTGTGTTGTTTAGCAACAGAAACGTTGGTCTCAATTTTGGCTGTACATTGAGGACTATCTGTAGCCACCTCCAGAGTTGGACTGTGTCCCAGCAGTGGTGGGATTCAAATACCTGAACAACTGGTTCTCTGTGTGGATGCAAGCCTGGGCCTCCGAGGCCTAGAATGGACTTCCGAAAGTGGCATCCATGCACTTCCGGTGGACCGTTCTAGGCCTGGGAGGCCTCCTCCAGACCTCCGAGGCCTAGAACAGACTTCTGGAAGTGGCATCTACACACTTCTGGCAGGCTGTTCTAGGCCTGGGAGGCCTCCTCCAGGCCTCTGAGACCTAGAATAGATTTCTGAAGGCAGCGTGCATTCAACTGGTTCTCCGAACTCAACAAAATTTAGCTACCAGTTCTACCAAACCGGTGCAAACTGGCTGAATCCCACCACTGGTCCCCAGACCAACCAGTAGAGCCAAGGTCTTCAAGCTCTTGTGGAAGGATAGGTAGGTGGGGCAGATCCCACCCTAGAGAGAGATAGGCTATTCCAGAGGACAGGTGCTATGTTGCAAATTGTGATCACGTGACTGTAGGATGCTGTAACGGTTATACACATTGCCAAGTGCCCAAATCATGAACATGTATACTGTAGAGGTGGTACAACAGTCATAACTCTGAACGTGGGTTGTAAGTCACCTTTTTTATTCAAGACAAATGCTTGTTAAGGTAATGGCCATAAGTCAAGGGTTATCTATGGGTGTCCATTGTTTTTTTTTTTTTCCCAGGTCCTTGGAAATGCAAGGAATAACATGAGGCAAAGTCACTCCACTCAGTCTGTCTAATTTTGCATGAATGTAACTCAAGGATCGGGAAGGTCTGGATATTATTGGATTCTAATACCACCCTAACATTCATGAGTCATGGATGCTGGAAGCGGTCATGCAACCACAACAGAATCTCTACTCCTGCCCTGAAGAGTA
>NW_015389881.1:85612-89489 GCF_001527695.2 Protobothrops mucrosquamatus
AGGAAGGAAGGAAGGAAGGAAGGAAGAGGAGGAGGAGGAGGAAGGAAGGAAGGAAGGAAGGAAGGAAGGAAGGAAAGGAAGGAAGGAAGGAAGGAAGGAAGGAAAGAAGGAAGGAAGGAAGGAAGGAAGGAAGGAAGGAGGGAGGAAGGGAGGGAGGGAGGGAGGGAGGAGGAAGGAAGGAAGGAAAGAAAGAAAGAAAAAAGAAAGAAAGAAAGAAAGAAAAAAAAGAAAGAAAGAAAGAAGGAAAGAAAGAAAAAAAATTGTGGCAGAGGTAGAGAAAAAAAATGAAAATATTTCTGTTACTTCATTCCTTCCCACAAAAGTTATCACTTCTAGAAATGATATTTTTTCACCAATTTACTTAATAAAACTTTCAAGCATCTGATGCCAGCAATGGACACCACAAGCTTCCACCAGGATGTATCCATGCATTAATTATGATTTTGGACTTGTCTTCATTCAAAAATATCAAGGCAACTCTGAAGACCTAACTGACACCCTAGGACTTCATTTATCGCACACTGACACCCGTTGTTGCGTTCTCCAACACTGAAGGGGCAGGCAAGACTCATCAAATATCCCTTCACAGCATCCAGCAAAGGGTAAAAACAACCCTATTGGAAAGGGGACGCAACAATTTCAGCTCCACTCCGTATCTACGGGGAACTAAATTTCACACAAGGGATGATATAATCGTGTGCACTTTCAATTCATCAACTTCACAGCCTCCTTGGGTGGTTTGTACTAGGTGTGAACCAATTCTCCAAAGCACCTGAGGGCAAGACAAGACACAACAGATGGAAACGTATCAACCTAGATCTATGGAGAAATGCCTTTTGATTAATTGTTCTCACAATTAAGTGTGAGAACAATTAATCCATGGAACCGCTTGCCTTCAGAAGTTGTGGGTGATCTATCACTGGAGGTTTTCAAGAAAAGATTGAATAGTCATTTGTCTGACGTGACATAGGGTCTCCTGCCTGAGCAGGAGTTTGGAGTAGAAGACCTCCAAGGTCCCTTCCAAATCAGTTCTTCTTTTATTCTGAACTTGTATAAAATTCCTGACTTTTGTATCGATCATCTCTAAGAGATAAAAGAATCTGACCTGATTTAGGGGAGACGCAAGGACTTCACCCCTGGAGTCCAGCAGACCCAACATTTTATGAGGACATTTTACGGACGTTCTCAGAAAATGGCTACCTGTAAGTCTGTCCAATCACAAACTTTGAGACTGACATGGTCAACCCAAAAAATATTTGTTTGCCAAAACACAAGATTCCTTTCCAACTATGTTTTCTCTCCATCTCCAAAAGTATATTTTTTCAACCCACCCCTAAAATTTCCGTGTCATGTTTCTTGGCAAGTGCTCATGTATCTGATTATAATATGAAGCTAAGATTTCCTATTATGAGGCCTAGAGTGGGGGAAAGATATTTGAAGACTGTGCACAACAGTAAGCTTGATTCTCGTTTAATTTTTAAATTAAAGTAAATCAGGCAGGATAGGAATCGTGACCACACTAGAAGTACAGCAGTGAATCTATTCTTGTGTCTTTTCAATAAAGAGATGGATTTTTTTTTCCTTATGATGGAAACGAACCTGCCCCCACACTATTGTTTTATTTTAACCTGTTAATGGATGAGTATTAATCAGTATTTATTTATCTTTTTTATCTGAAGCCCAAAACAGAAGTATTGCTGATTGGCTTAAAAGAAGTTGACATATATTAGTAGCTTGGGGGAAAAAAACAATGGCCACTTTAAAAATAAAAGGTAGTTCTTTTCCTTAATGTCTCTATAAAAAAATAGTTCTTTTTTTCAGTAATATTATTCTTAACCTATGCTATGCTAACTGAAGGAGAAAATAAATTAACTCCCTAAAGGGGTGATCCACGAAGGAATGAAGCAATGTTATGACATTAATATGCCAATGGCATTATTTATATTATTGAAAATACCTTGTGGGATTAATTTCTGATTTCTGTCAAAATTTCATGCACAGTCACCTTGAAGTTTTTTTCCCCCTATTTGCCATAAACTTAGTTATTTAATATACTATCTTCTCAAACTTCAATGGAGATCATAATTTACTCAGTGTGGTTTAATTATTCATCATAGAACTGGACTGTAAATGGATGTATCTGTGCTGCTATAAACTGCTATTCACTACATGATATTGCAATATCTTTTCTAAATGATGTGTCTCTCGTTGCCACCTATTTATAATTTTTATAGCCCAATTCATCTTCCCAAAGATCCATCCACAATAAAAGAAAATCGCATCAGGTGCAAAATTTGTCCATTAAGAAATGAATTATTTCACTTTAGTTACTCCACTTAAGCAATCAAATTTGTCCATATATTCAGAGAAAGCTGCCACTTTAGAGTCCAGATATATATTCCTAAGACATTAGCAATTTCGGAAAAACTACAGTGACTTCATGTTGTCATTGTTGTTGCTGGGTTTTGGTTTTTGTTTTCATCTGAGACAAAAAAATCTCTGTAGCACACCATCTAAAAGGCATTTTTACCTTTTTTTTAACACTGTTTTGCTTAGAATTCCAGATGGCTTTTAATATGGGTGATATTACCTGTGTTGTAAACATCTGTATTTTAACATGAAGGAAAATTTGCAGGCTTGTGGTTCCTACTTCGGAACGACAATCACTTCTGACCTCATATTTATTTCTTCCACATATTAACTTCCAGTAGGTCCTATCACACAGCAAGTTCTTCTCTGCAAGTAGTCTTAGCTAAAACTGTACGTTTTTTTAAAAAATATTTTCTTTTCCCCACTAGGGATGGGTTTAGGACACCAAGACAACTATGAGGGTATATATAACAGAATAACAGAGTTGGAAGGGACCTTGAAGGTCTTCTAGTCCAACCCACTGCTCAAACTGGAGACCCTACAGAAATGGGTGTCCAATCTCTTCTTAAAACCTCCAGTGATGGAGCACCCACAACTTCTGAAGGCAAGCCATTCCACCGATTAATTGTTTCAACTGTTCCTCCTTATTCTAGACTATAAGTGTAAGATTAATAAGGAAAGATCTCAAACTGTCTTATGACTTTCTCCCTAGTGATTTCAATCGCCTGATTTTCAAAATCAGTGTTGATTCCTTAGGTCTTGATAAAGACACACACCTGGACTACACGTTCGATATTTTGCACACCGTAACGGTCCCTATTATGTCTTTTATCAGTAGAAGTAAAGTTTGTCCTTTACTAGTTCCATTGTCCACCCCTGTGATTTCCATAATCCATCAAATGTGGTCTCCAATATTTTAGGAAACACATTTTTCTTTCTACTTTAAGACTACTACTAAGGATAACCCTGGCCCAAAATTTATCAAGTTCCGTCAACTCAATAGTTCATTTTAGTTGAGCAGATAGTTCAGTTTTTTCTATGAAGGTTAGGACCAGAAGGTCCTAGGTATCAAACATGTTTGGAAGTTTGCTCCTACTTCAAATGTTTCAAGACAAATGAGGCATGATCTTGTTTATGGGTATGCTTTTGGCTTGCTACCAAATACTGGATGAATCCATATCTTCTTGTATTCTGATGTTCCTTAAATCGTTGTGTTTAAGTCAGAAGGTGCAATTTTGGTCTCCAGGGTGCTTGAACTCCATAGAGAAAGAAACAGAAATTTTGTTATTCTGTTAAATCGCGAGGAGCGCAGCAATTTGTTCAGAATACTCTTCATACCCATAAAAGAATGAGGACAATTACGTCCTTTTCTACTCTGATTTTTCTATTGGTAAATGACACGTAACTAATCTGAACGGGAAAACAAAACTTGCAAATGTTGTTAGGCAGGTCCCTCAAAGGTTATAATAAGTAAATACAGTGAAGTTCATTACTTTCATTACACTGA
>NW_015389882.1:0-24182 GCF_001527695.2 Protobothrops mucrosquamatus
TATTATTATTATTAGTTCTGACTTCAAATGGTCACTAAACGAACGCTGGTAAGCCGAGGACCACCTGCACGTAGAAAGGAATGAAGGCAGAGACAAATTCCTCTTCTGCCTGATCGCCCTTTGTCCCCCCCCCACCCAAAAAAAATATTCTAAATTCTAAATAAATACAATTGGGATTGGCTGTGCTGTGGGGGAGACTTTCTGGCTAAGCTCAGAGGCAACCCAGCTAGTGGTCCCATCTGGGCCAAAGCCACGGCTTCATCTCGGCTTCGATTCACGGCCAGATGGATTACTTGTTCTGGGGGGAAGGTCGGCCACGGAAGGACTTGAACTCGCACCCTAAAAACTCCCTTTTCATTCTGAGCTGCACTTCAGCTTTAACTGCCTTCCTTTTGAGCTTCAATAGAAACAGGGAGGGGGGGTCCCCAAAGAGAAAGACCAGCCAGTGAGCTGGGGGGCGGGACAACCCGAAGCCACCCCACCCTGAAGGAGAGGAGGGGGGGGCCCACGTAGCCCGGCAGCCGCCTTATCTCAGCCCCACCTGGGTGTCCTTGGAGCACTTCCTGGCTGTCTGGGGGGGAGGGGGGCTTTCTGGAGAGATGCCAGGTGGGCAGGATGGGTGAGATAGGCTGCCCCTCTGCTGCGGGGTCTATAAAAGGGGCTCCTTCCGAAGCCCCCACTCAACGCTGCCGACCTCGGAGGCACCAGACGCAAGAGAGGGTAAGTGCTGAGCTGGGAAAGGGGAGGGGGGCGAAACCCCTAGGGTGGGGGGGCCTCACAACTTTTTCCCAGGATGCCCCGACACTGTCCTCCCCTGAACCCTGTGCCAGGAAGCATCTGGGGGTGCAGGATAATCTTGGAAGGTGGTGGTGGGGGCAGCTCTGTCTTCTGGACGTTATCGAATCCTTGGGTGGAAGGGACCTCAGTGGTCTTCTAGTCCAGCCCCCTGCCCGAGATCTTGCCTCAGAAGTTGTGAAGGCTCCAACACTGGAGGCTTTTTAAGAAGACACTGGACAGCCATTTGTCTGGAATGGTGTAAGTAGGGTCTCCTACTTGAGAAGGGGGTTGGATTAGATGACCTCCAAGGTCCCTTCCAACTCTGTTATTTTGTTATAGAATAACAGAGTTGGAAGGGACTTTGGAGGGCATCTATTCCAGCCACCTGCTCAGGCAGGAGACCCTCCTACCATTTTGGACAAATGGCGGTCCAGTCTCTTCTTAAAAACTTCCAGTGTTGGAGCATTCACCGCTTCTGGGGGCAGGTTGTTCCACTGGTTAATTATTCTAACTGTCAGGAAGTTTCTCCTTAGTTCCAGGTTGCTTCTCTCCTTGATGAGTTTCCATCCGTTCCTTCTTGTCCTGCCTTCAGGGGCTTTGGAGAATAGCTTGACTCCCTCTTCTTTGGGGCAACCCCTGAGATACTGGAAGACTGCTATCCTGTCCCCCCTCGTCCTTCTCTTCATTAAACTAGACAGACCCAATTCCCGCAACTATCCATCATACGATTTAGCCTCCAGACTGTCTCATTTCTTGATGAGGATGCAAACACTTACAGTCTCTACGTGAGCAGCTTCTTAAATACTCTGCTCCAGAACCCAAAGCATGAAGCAACGATGGCATATTGACCGTCAAGTTTTATTTGCATTGCATTCCAATCCAGCCTGTCTTTCTGGGAAACTTCATCCTGCTTCAAAGTCTTTTATTGGGACAGCAGCTTCCTTCGGCGGAGACCAATCGCCCTGTCTATCAATTCTGTCAGATGTCAATAAATAAGGGGAACCGTTTTGTTTCCCTGCCCAGGGAATTACAATATTAGAAGGTTGTTTTTCTTTTCTTTTTTTCTTTTTATTGTAGTGTAGTGTAGTTTACTTTAGTGTTTAGTTTAGTGCTTAATGCTTAATTTAGTGTTTAGTTTAATTTAGGGTTTAATTTAGGGTTTAGTTTAGTGTTTAATTGAGGGTTTAGTTTAGTGTTTAGTGTTTAATTGAGGGTTTAGTTTAGTGTTTAGTTTAGTGTTTAGTTTAGTGTTTAATTTAGTGTTTAGTGTTTAATTTAGGGTTTAGTTTAGTGTTTAATTGAGGGTTTAGTTTAGTGTTTGAGGGTTTAGTTTAGTGTTTAGTGTTTAATTGAGGGTTTAGTTTAGTGTTTAGTTTACTGTTTAGTTTAGTGTTTAATTTAGTGTTTAGTGTTTAATTTAGGGTTTAGTTTAGTGTTTAATTTAGGGTTTAGTTTATGTTTAATTGAGGGTTTAGTTTAGTGTTTAGTGTTTAATTGAGTGTTTAGTGTTTAATTTAGTGTTTAGTGTTTAATTGAGGGTTTAGTTTAGTGTTTAATTTAGGGTTTAGTTTAGCATTTAGTTTAATTTAGTTTTTAGTTTCGTGTTTAGTTTAGTTCTTGGTTCAGTTCAGTTCAGCTTAGTTTAATTTTTAGTTTAGTTCAGTTTCAGTTTAGTCGTTTAGTTTTTAGTTTAATTTTCAGTTCAGTCTTTACTTTAGTTCCATTCAGTTTAGTTTAACTTACTTTAGTTCCTAGTTTTAATTTTTAGTTTAGTTCAGTTTCAGGTTAGGTTTAGTTCAATTTGGTTTAGTTTTTTAGTTCCGTTCAATTTCATTGCGTTCAGGTTTCGTTCCATTTACTTCCGTTTGGATCAGGGTTAATTCAGCTCAGTTCAGTTCAGTTCGGAATTTGCAGAATACCCGGGTCCCAACTGTTTATTTATGTGCAGGTGCAAAGCTTAATCTTGAGCACAGCTGGGGAACCCCACTTTTGAGAGGGTCCAACCAACACCCCATTGTGCATTTTAAACTAGCTTTATCTCCCTAATTTATCTGTGGGTTGTTTTTTTTCTCTTTCTCCCAGTTCTCCAGCTGCAGGCGCCCCGAGAGAGACAAGACTTGCTGAGGTTCCAGCTCGGATATCATCATATACTGTAAGTTGGAATCAGACACTACAGTATAGATGATGTACTATCTGGAGCTCCTGGGTCCATCTGAAGCGCCTTCAAGCCCTCCAGTCCAGAAGCATCTCCACCTTGGCTGGAAAAGACCATATATATATTTTTTACTCAAGGGAAGCATTTTCACCGGAGAGAATCAGCAGGAAAGGGGCAAGCATTAGCAGAAAGCCTTGTTCCTTAATATGGATTAAAAGGCTGAGGAAATGGGATTATCTATCTTTTATTCTTTTTTCCAGACCAGATGCTTTGCATGTTTCCTATCAATTTCTCCTTTAAATGCCAAGGAGCCGACAGGACTCCAGAGCCTGTCCTAAGGCAGGAATAGGTAACAGTGTCCCCTTGATGACCTGTGGACTTCAACTCCCAGAATTCCTGAGCCAGCCATATTGGCTGGCTCAGGAATTCTGGGAGTTGAGGTCCACAGGTCGTCAAGGGGACACAGTTGCCCGACTCTGAGTTAAGGTTATGATGGTTGGTAGCACATCAGCCAGATAATAATAATAATAATAATAATAATAATAATAATAATAATAATAATAATAATAATAATGATGATGATGATGATGATGATGATGATGTTTTGCCTGGATCTGAGGGCAGTTAAGAAATATGAAACACAAATAAATAAGTTTGCCAATTTTAGAATAGAATAGAATAGAATAGAATATAGAATAGAATAGAATCTGGAAGAGACCTTGGAGGTCATCTAGTCCAGCCCCCTGCTCAAGCAGGAGAACCTATACCATTTCAGATAAGTGACTATCCAGTCTCTTCTTAAAAACCTCCAGGGATGGAGCGCTCACTTATCCCGTCCTTCTGGGGTAGACAGATGTTGTTTAATAACAGACAACATGTCCTTGCAGGATGTAAACTAACGATTATGGTTGGTGGCACACTCAGCCAGATGTTTAGCCTGGATTTGCCTATTTTATCTACCTATCCAGTCCTTCCCAGGGATCCAGGACTAGGCTGGGTGTTGTTTGATCATTTATATGCAGCCCATCTTGCTAACAGTGTCGCAGAATAAGAGAATAAGCAGAATAACAAGCAGAAGAGCAGAATAACAAGAATTGGAAGGGACTTCGGAGGTCCTCTAGTCCAACCCCCTGCTATCCCCAGGCTTACAGCAAGACGAAAGCTTTAAGCATTTTTTGAGTGTTGTAAACTAGGCTCACCTTATCACCTAGCAGCTATGTTTCATGCACGGAGTGTGTGTGTGTGTGTGTGTGTGTGTGTGTGTGACCCCAAGAAAGCAGAGGTGCAGATGAGGGGAAGGGCTACACTCTGACCTGCAACACAACAGCTCTGCCAACGCCTTGGAAGGCCGACCTCGCGGCATGTCAGCGAAACCGTTACCATTACTGAGTTTAGTAATGGTAAGGGTTCTTCTGCCCTGCCCAGTAGCTTCTTTCCATCACCCCAAAAGCCAGAAGACGCCACCTGACCTCACAAGGACACCGTAGCCCATCATCCTGTGTGAAAATAAAGCCGTGACCCCGGTCCTCTTGACTCTGCTGCCTCTTATTCTTAAGGGTTGTGGGAAACGGTCAGTCCAGGCAGGGCTTTGGGTTGGTCAAAAGGCCAGCTGGGGACCGTCCGTCTTGGTGGGATGGGACTGGGCTGGGTGGGCAAAGAGGGTCCGTCACCCACCCAGGATTGGGGGGGTAGTTTCCATTAATCTGCGTACGGACATTTAATTTAGAATTTGCAAGACGGAGACTGAAGGAGAAGTCCAAGACAGACGCCAGGACTTTTGGTGAAGGTTGAAAAAGATTTATTGGGAATTTTATCAGGAAGGGAGGGGAGGGGGATTGCTCAGCTTCCTCTGCTGGCCTGGAAGATTCGGGGTTCCCCACCAGGCAGGGCGTCCCAAGGAGGCAGGAGGGACCACCCCACAGGGAGACCCCAATACGTCTCTTTGGGGCGCTTCCCTTGTGTTTATGGTGCAAGGAGGGGGGGGGCAATTGCACCCCACTCAGCAGGGGGTCCCGGGGGCAGCCCAGTTCTCTCCCCTATAGGGGTCCCCAACGTCCTGGGTGCCCCCCTGCTCGATGGGGGGCTGGTGGCAGGCCCAGAGCCCGAGAGGAGAGGCTGTCGGGGCTGCTGCTCCTTCGGGTAAAGCACTTTGCGTATGCTCAGAGGAACTGGAGGGCAGAGAATGCTCAAGGCCCTTGAAACACTTGCACGAAGGAAACGGGTCAGGGCAGATAATGGACTCAAAGGCACTTTGTGCATGCTCAGAGGAACTGGAGAGCAAAGGAGACCACTCAAGCCCTTGAAACACTGGCACTACTAGGGAAACAAAATAGAGCCGCTCAGCTCCACGGAGGTGAAAGGGCCGGAAAGCAAAGCCACTCTGCATATGCTCAGAGGAACTGGAAGGCAGCCCGGCGAGGGGGGGGGGCTGTAGAGACCGCTGAAGCCTTTCAAGCACTTGCAACAAGCAAACAAAATTGACCCGCCCAGCTCCAAAGGGTCTGGAACGCAAAAGCACTCTGCGTATGCCCAGAGGAACTGTGTCTCTGGTCGCCTCCTCCTCTCCACCACGTGAGTCTCTCTCTCTCTCTCTCTGCACGCGCCTTCCCAGGTCGAGCAGGCCTTCTGCGCATGCTCGGGGAAGGGTTGCGCAATGGAAGCGCACAAAAGAAGGAAAAAGCGGCGCCGCCTCTCCTCGACCCTCCGAGGCCCCGCCCCGTTTGGCCCCGCCCCCCTCTCGGCGCCGCCCACGACGCCTGCGCGGTTTCCCGGGCCGCTCTAGCCGCCGCTCGCCTCTGCGGCGGCTTCCCTCGCGCTCCTCCCACAAGGCCTTTCGCGAGGCGAGGGCCAAGATGGCGGCGGGCGCGAGCGAGGGCGCTTCGTGAGGCGCCGGGTCACCATGGCGACGGTGGCGGCGGTGGTGTCGCTGGGCCGGCGGGCCTTGGGCCTGGCCGCGCGTCGGGCCCGGCTCCTCCCGGGCGCCTCGGCCCGCGCTCTGAGCCTGCGGAACTCGCGGCCACGCGGTGGAAAGAGGGAGGAGGAGGAGGGAGGCCGGACCTGCAGCCGTCCTGACCCTCCGCAGCCCTTCTGGGTTGGGCCGGGCCGCCCGCAGAGCCTCGGGGACTCCGCGCTGGATCACCTAGCCGGGATCGCCCCGGGAGAAGCGGGGCCGTCGCTGGGGGGGCCGCCCGCCCCGCCTGTCCCCGCCTTTCAGGGTAGGCCTCGCGCCTGGGAGGGGGGGGACACGTGTCCGCAAGGGGGTCCCCGATGCAGACGTCTCTGGGGTTTGCCCGGTCCGTCTTCGTGCAGGTGGTCTTCGACTTACGACCTTTCGTTCAATGACCGTTTGAAGTTGCAACAGCACTAAATAATAATAATAAAGTTGGAAGGGACCTTGGAGGTCATCTAGTCCAACCCCCTGCTCAGGCAGGAAACCCTATACCATTTCAGACAAATGGCTGTCCAGTCTCTTCTTAAAAACTTCCAGTGTTGGAGCATTCACCACTTCTGGAGGCAGGTAGTTCCACTGGTTAATTGTTCTCACTGTCAGGAAGTTTCTCCTTATTTCTAGGTTGCTTCTCTCCTTGATCAGTTTCCACCCGTTGCTTCTTGTCCTGCCTTCAGGGGCTTTGGAGAATAGCTTGACTCCCTCTTCTTTGGGGCAGCCCCTGAGATACTGGAAGGCTGCTATCATGTCCCCCCTCGTCCTTCTCTTCATTAAACTAGACAGACCCAATTCCAGCAACCGTTCCTTATATGCTTTAGCCTCCAGTCCCCTAATCATCTTTGTTGCTCTTCTCTGTACTCTTTCTAAAGTCTCAGCATCTTTTTTACATCGTGGTGACCAAAACTGGATACCGTATTCCAAGTGTGGCCTTACAAGGCCTTGTAAAGTGGTATTAACACTTCACGTGATCCTGATTCTCTCCCTCTGTTAATGCAGCCCAGCACTGTGTTGGCCTTTTTGGCAGCTGCAGCACACGGCTGGCTCCTATTTAAGGGATTGTCCACTAGGACTCCGAGGTCCCTCTCACAGTTGCTACTATTGAGCAAGGTACCCTCTATACTATACCTGTACATTTGGTTTTTCTTGCCTAAACGTAGAACCTTACATTTTTCACCGTTGAATTTCATTTTGTTAGATAGTGCCCAGTGTTCAAGTCTGTCCAGATCCTTCTGTATCCTAAGCCTGTCTTCTGGAGTGTTGGCTATTCCTGCCAGCTTGGTGTCGTCTGCAAATTTGATGACTTCCCCATCTATTCCCTCGTCCAGATCGTTGATGAAGATGTTGAAGAGCACTGGGCCCAGAACAGAGCCCTGGGGCATCCCACGACACACTTCCCTCCATGTAGATGCGGTTCCATTGAGGACCCCATGCTGAGTACGGCCGGTCAGAAAAGGAACTTATGACCTTTTTCACACTTAATGACTTCCCCCCCATTTCTGTACAGGTGGTCCTCAACTAACAACAGTTCATTTAGTGACCGAAGTCACAACGGCACTGAAAAAAGTGACTTACGACCAATTTTCACACGTGTGACCTTTACAGCATCCCTAGGGTCACGTGATCAAAATTCGGAGTCTCGGCAACTGACTCACATTTGTGACGGTGGCAGCGTCCTGGGGTCATATGACACCCCCCTTTTTATGACCTTCTGAGGAGCAGAGTCAAGGGGGAAAGCCAGAGTCCGTTAACAGCTGGGTTGCTAACTTCACAACTGCCTTGATTCACTCTTTAAGAAGAGACTGGACAGCCATTTGTCTGAAATGGTATAGGGTCTCCTGCTCAAGCAGGAGGTTGGACTAGATGACCTCCAAGGTTCCCAGCTCTGTTATTCTGCACTCTTGTGTGTGCGAGTATGTGTTTTGTGTACACACACACGCACACGCACACACATATATATAATAATTATATATATAATAGTTCTTATAAAGTTATGTTGTAAACCACCCAGAGTCATTTTTTAGGTCGCTTAGGAAATTTAATAAGTAAATAAACGGCCAGTTTGGCTTAGTGGCGAAAGGCACCAGATTACAAACCAGGCGACGGTGAGTTCTAGTTCTAGTCCTGCCTTATGAATGAAAGTGACTGGGTGAATTTGGGCCAGTCCCCCTCCCTCAGCACAGCCCACTTCATAGGGTGGTTCTTGTGGGGCGAATAGGAGGAGGGAGACGTGTTGAAATATGTTGGCTGCTTTGAGATACTTGTACAAATAACGGTGGGATATAAATAAATAAAGACGTGCTTCTCTGGTCTGGCTGGGGTGCAGGGGAAAGGCACGATATTTAGAGCATGTAAATATTTATGCATTTATTTTTGTCATGTTTATGTGGTGCATATTGGAGGTGGTGACCCTTTGAGAGGTATGCCACGAAATTTCATTTTAATGTATGCCGATGAGTGTACATTTCAAGTGATAATAAAGTTATTATTCTATTCTATTATTCTATTCTATTCTATTATTCTATTCTATATCTCCTGAGGTTTGAACCCCACTTGCTGGCATCCCTCACAATGACCCGCTGAACCTTTACACTCTTCCTGCAGGGGAGCATGAATCCTTGCTGTCCCACCGCCCTGATCAGCCGAGGAACCCCAAAGTCTTGAGAGTGGCTGTTATTGGGGCCCCCAACGCTGGCAAGTCCACCCTGTCGAACCAGCTGCTGGGACGGAAGGTAAGGGCACGGCACGGGGCTTGGAAAAAAGCGACAGCCGTCCCTCTCCCTGAACAACGGGCAGCGTCTCCACGGTCAGCCGTGACCTTCGCCGCTAACCTCTGACGAGCAAAGTCAGTTGGGGAAGCCGGATTCGCTTAGCGTGATTCGCTTAACGGCCCTGGCCACAATGGTGGTTAGCCTCTAACCCACCTTGCTTCATAACGAAAATGCTCCCGTTTGTCGTAAGTTGAGGACTACAGTAGGAATAAATGCTGCTCTTCAGGTCTTAACGATGTATAGGTAGACCTCGACTTAACGACCGCAATTGAGCCGAAAGTTTCTGTTGTTAAGCGAGACATCCGTTAAGTGACTTTTGCCCCGTTTTACAACCTTTCTCGCCACACTTGTGAAGTGAATAGCTGCACTTGGTAAGTCAGTCACCCGGTTGTGGCTTTCCCCTCCTTGACTTTGTTTGTTGGAAGGTTGCAAAAGGGGATCCCATGACTCTGGGACACTGCGACCGCCGTAGGCACGAGTCAGTTCCCAAGCGTCTGAGTTTTGATCACGTGACCACGGGGATGCTGCAACGGTCGTGAAGTGTGAAAAATGGTCCTACGTCACTTTTTTTTCTGTGCCTTTGTAACTGGATGGTCACTAAATGAACTGTTGTAAGTCAAGGACTACCTGTAAAACGTTCTGAGTTGTTTTCCTCAACAGATCCTGCCGGTCTCCAGCAAGGTGCACACAACACGGTGCAACGCTCAGGGCGTCATCACAGCCGAGGACACCCAGCTGGTGAGTGGTCGTAACCATGAGGTTTAACTTTTTCTTTCAGGATTGGAGGTGGGCCTTCGAGAGCCTGCCAGCACTGCATTGTGTGGAGAACGGATCCCGCCAGGTTTATCCTTATTTTCGGCTGGCAGGAACAGCGGCAGGTTCATGACAAAGGGTCCCTAACAAATTGAGTATAGAACAGAACAGAATATAAAAATATAATAGAATATACAATATATAATATAGAACAGAGAATAGAATAGAATAGAATAGAAATTAAAGGAATGGAATGGAATGGAATATGGAATAGAATAGAATATAGGAATAGAATATAATAGAATAAAAATAGAAATAGAATTGAATATAGGAATAGAATAGAATAGAAATTAAAGGAATGGAATGGAATATGGAATAGAATGGAATATGGAATACAATAGAAATAGAATAGAAATATAGAATAGAATAGAATAGAAATTAAAGGAATGGAATATGGAATACAATAGAATAGAATAGAATAGAAATTAAAGGAATGGAATGGAATATGGAATACAATAGAAATAGAATAGAAATATAGAATAGAATAGAATAGAAATTAAAGGAATGGAATGGAATATGGAATAGAATAGAATCTTTATTGTCACTTTAAAACAGGGGTGTCAAACTCAATTGCATTGAGGGACGCATCAGCATTGCGGTTGCCCTTGGGGGACCGGGTGGGTGTGGCCAGGGTGGGTGCAGCCTACTGGGTGGGCGTGGATGGAGTGGGTGTGGCCTACTGGGTGGGGCATGGCCAGCTCTACATCGTTCGCGTCAAGGGGGCCTGTGGGGGCTTGGGCAGGAGTGGGACAGATCTGGGGGTCTCTGGCAGAAGGGGGTGGGACCGGGGCAAGTGCCAAGGCATGGTCCATTTCCTCATTCCTCACAAAGGGGGACCCCTCCCCAGCAGGCACCCAGGGGGCGGGGCCAACGTGGCAGGGGCTGGTTCCTCGCTGTTTCCAGACGGCCTAGTGGAGCTAAGACTGAATGCGTTTCAGCATAGATGGCCACCACAAAATTGTACATTGGCTCCCGGCCGGCCTGGGCTAGGACCAAGGCAGCAGGGGCCGTTCCCTCACGGTTTCCAGGATGGCTTCACAGGCCACATGAAACCACTTCGCGGGCCGCATCCAGCCCCCGAGCCTTGTGTTTGATATGTCTGCTTTAAAAGTACACTAATCAGCATACATTAAAATGAAATTTCATTGCCTTCAGCTCTCAAAGGGTCACCATCTCCAATATACACTACATAAACATGACCAAAATAATAATAATTATAATAAAAATTTAAATATATTTTAATAATTATGCATATACCCACATACACAAACATATGACCCAGAGAAACAACACAGTGTAGTTCGTGTGTGTATACATACATACATACATACATACATACATACATACATACATACATACATACATACATAGCAAGAAAAAAGAATCTTGAGAGTTTACCAGACCGATGGCGTTTGGGCTGGCTTTAAAGGCTTAAAATCGCTTAATTCTGTGTTTCTCCACTTTGGCAACTTTACGATGTATGGACTTTAATTCCCAGAATTCCACAGCCAGCCACTTTTTTTCAAGTCACTTTTTTCAGTGCTTTTGTAACTTAAATGGTCACTAAACAAATGGCTGTAACTCAAGGACTGCCTGTAATTTAAGGGACCGTTGTAAGTTGAGGACAACATGTAGTAGCTTCCAATTGTGTTGATCACCAAGGGAGGCAGTTTCAGATGCTGAATAAAGAGACTTTTCAGGTATCTAAAGCAGGGGTCTTCCAACTTGGCCCTTTGATGACTTGTGGACTTCAACTCCCAGAATTCCTCAGCCAGGCACGCGTGCCTGGCTGAGGAATTCTGGGAGTTGAAGTCCACAAGTCATCAAAGGGCCAAGTTGGAAGACCCCTGATCTAAAGGATCACACTGTGGATCCTTCCCTTTTTTCCCTCCCTGATCCTTTGGTGTTCCTGATCAAAACGCAACCTTCCATTTACGTGGAATGGTTTTACTGCCCGGAGTGTCCCTGTCCCCTGAGGGCAATCAGTGTGGCAGTTCATAGCATCCTGGATAGATGGTTATCTAACAAGTTCGTTGTCTTAATTTCCTTTCTGCAACATGGCAAAAGTCAGGAAGATAACTGTCTTGATTGGAACGTGCTTAAATTCCTCTTCTCTCCCTAGATTATCCTGGATACCCCTGGCCTCACCACCGCTGCCAAAGGCAAAAGGTAGGATGGGGTCTAGAATGGGGGTGTCCAACCTTGGCAACGTGAAGACTTGTGGACTTCCACTCCCAGAATTCCCCAGCCAGCCTGCTTTAAGAGGGGTGGGCTTCCCCTCCCAGAATCCCCCAGCCAGCATGCTTTAAGAGGGGGGGGACTTCCACTCCCAGAATTCCCCAGCCAGCCTGCTTTAAGAGGGGTGGACTTCCACTGCCAGAATCCCCCAGCCAGCCTGCTTTAAGAGGGGTGGGCTTCAGTTCCCAGAATCTCCGAACCAGCATGGCTTAAGATGGGTGGACTTCAACTCCCAGAATCCTCACCTAGCATGGCTGGCTGGGGAATTCTGGGAGTTGAAGTCCACAAGTCTTAAAGGGGCCAAGCTTGGACACCCCTGGTCTATGTATTTATTTGTTTATATCTGTGGTGGCGAACCTATGGCACGCGTGCCACAGGTGGCACACAGAGCCCTCTCAGTGGGCACGCGCGCCATCGCCCCAGTCCTAGGCCTTCAGCTGGGTTTTATAAAACCTTCTCGCTTTAGGCCTCCGCTGCCATGTGCAAAAAAAAAGCCCCGGTTCAATCAATCAATTTATTTGAATTTGAATTTATTATATTTATACCCCGCCCTTCTCCCAGAGGACTCAGGGCGGCTTACAGCCAGTTTAAAAACAGTTTGATACAATACAAAATATAAAATTTAAGAGAATAATTAAAAATAAATATTTAAATAGGCCGCTTCTACTAAAATTTAGTTAAAACCAATTTAAAATACCCCTAGGCCAGTCCTGCCCGCTGAAACAACCAAGTCTTGAGGGCGCGGCGGAAGGAGGGGAGATCCGGAATTTAAACTTCTTGCGGGGGAAAAAAAGATCTCGCAAAGTTGGAATTGATTGATTGAACTTGTTAGTCCCACCCAGTCTGCCGTTACCACCGCGGCCACACCCACCCAATGGGCCACACCCACCCAATGGGCCACGCCCACCCGGCACCCGACAATACATAAGTAGGTTTTGGGTTGCAGTTTGGGCACTTGGTCTCTAAAAGGTTCGCCATCACTGGTTTATATTCTGCCTTTCTAGACCGACCATCTCCCTCAAAAAGAGAGCAGACACTTCAAAAACCAATATTGTAAAGAACGCATCTCTTGAACCCATTCCTTAAAATCAGGAGTTTATGCTTCTCTTCATCCATGTAAAACAGGGCTCTTCCAACTTGGCCCTTTGAGGACTTGTGGATGTCAACTCCCAGAATTCCTCAGCCAGCCTGCTTTAAGAGGGGTGGGCTTCCACTCCCAGAATTCCCCAGCCAGCATGGAAGTCCCCACGTCTCAAGTTACCAGGGTTGGACATCTCTGCTGTAGGCAGTGAGTCTTGTGTGTGTGTTTGGGGGGGGGGATAAGCATTCACATTATGACCGACTGTCTTCCATTTCAGACACAACCTGGAAAAATCCATGCTGTCTGACCCGTTCGACAGCTTGAACGATGCAGATTTAGGTGAGGGTTCGGCCGGCCTTCACCGGATGCCATTCCCTGGTTCTGCCGCGGTGATGAGCTGAAGGTGGCAGGGCTGCCACGGGCTCTTGTGCCACAGATCCCTCTGAATTTCGGTTTGCCACTCACAGGGGAAAGATGGCTGGTGCCAAGTTCCTTTCCTCCTCCTTTTTTCCCCCTGCTCTTAAAGTGCTGGTCCTCGTGGATGTCTCGGACCGCCACACCCGGCACCAGCTCCACCCACAGGTGCTACGCTGCCTGAAGCAGTTCCCGCAGGTGCCCAGCCTCCTCGTCCTGAACAAGGTGAGTTTGGCCGTGACTGAGGCCGGGAAGGGGGGGAGGGCCCTCTCCTTTCGGCTCCTCTCTGGGGTAGGTGGGTCTTTCAGGCCTCTTTGGCTCCTGGGGACAGTGAGGACAGTTAACCCGTGGAACAACCTGCCTCTGGAAGCTGTGGGTGACCCATCCCTGGAGGTTTTCGAGAAGAGACCGGACAGCCATTTGGCTGAAATGCTGTAGGGCAGACATGTCAAAATGAATGCTCCAACGCTGGAGGCTTTTAAGAAGAGGCTGGCAGCCCTTTGTCTGAAATGGTATAGGGCAGCGGTTCTCAACCTATGCGTCGCGACCCCATTTGGGGTCGATCGACCATTTCACGGGGTGGCCAAGCAAGGCTGTCCGCCATTTTTCCCCCTTTTCCGGCGGGTGCCTTACCTCCCTTGGGCTGGGCCAGCTGGTGGTCGGCCTGCTCCATCTCTGCCACTTGCCAGCTACGCCTCGGCCGGCACAGGGGGCGGAACCACGCATGCGCGGCGCTCCCGGGAAGGGAAAGTCCTCGACTTACGACCGGTTGGGTAGTCCTCGACTTACGACCGGTTTAGTCCTCGACTTACGACCGGTTGGGGGTCGTGGCATTAAAAAGGTTGAGAACCACAGCTATAGTCCCACCCCCTGCCTGTGCAGGGGGTTGGACTAGATGACCTCCAGGGTCCCTTCCAACTTTATTATTATTGTTATTGTTATCATCATCATCATGGATCATCACACAGTCAGCCAGATGTTCAGACTGGATTTGGCATTTTGTCTACCTATCGAGTCCTTCCCAAGGACCTGGGATAGGCAGATGTGGATTATTATTATTATTATTATTATTATTGATCATCGCACAGTCAGCCAGATGTTCAGACTGGATTTGGCATTTTGTCTACCTATCGAGTCCTTCCCAAGGACCTGGGATAGGCAGATGTGGATTATTATTATTATTATTATTATTATTATTATTATTATTATTATTATTATTGATCATCGCACAGTCAGCCAGATGTTCAGACTGGATTTGGCATTTTGTCTACCTATCGAGTCCTTCCCAAGGACCTGGGATAGGCAGATGTGGATTATTATTATTATTATTATTATTATTATTATTATTATTATTATTGATCATCGCACAGTCAGCCAGATGTTCAGACTGGATTTGGCATTTTTGTCTACCTACCGAGTCCTTCCCAAGGACCTGGGATAGGCAGATGTGGATGTTTGATGGTATTACAGATCTCGTCGCAGGATGGAAGCAGTTCCTAGTAAGGCCGCCTTTTGCAATTGACTAATGGGGAATGTGTCAATGCCGATGATGGTGTTCAAGTGGTGCTCCAGATGTTTTGGGATTGCACCCAAGGCGCCTATTACTATTGGTACCACCCTTGCTTGCCTTTGCCACAGTCTTTCTATTTCTATTTGTAGGTCTCTGTATTTTGTTATCTTCTCCAGTTCTTTCTCGTCTATTCTGCCGTCTCCAGGCACTGCCACGTCCACTATCCAGACTTTTTTTGTCTTTCTTATTGACAATTGTTAAGTCCGGGTGTTATGTTGCAGGTGCTTTTCTGTTTGAATAATTATAATTATTATTATTACCCCAATAAACTACTTTGGCAGGCTTCCTAACGAAAGTTTCAGACCGCCAAAACTCAGGCAGCAATGACCTTGGTTCCCGCAGAACAATTTATTGGGGTTGTTTTTGTTTTGTTTTTTTCACTAAGCTAAAACTCGTGACGTCATGCGACGTATCGGAACACTTTTCCCATTGCTGGCAATAGGGTGGGCGCAATTCCCTCATAAGGCATCCGGCCCACGGGCCGGCAGTTTGACCCATGCTCTAGGGTCTCCTGCTTGAACAAGGGGATGGACTAGGAGACCTCAAAATTGAGGACTGGCTGTAATGGATATTTCACTGATTTCCTGGTGGCGACAAATGAAATAAAAAAAACTATATTTGCTACGTTTGTAATCTTCCCGTTAAGAGTTCAGATTTTATATTAATAATAATAAAGTTGGAAGGGACCTTGGAGGTTATCTAGTCCAACCCCCTGCTCAGGCAGGAAACCCTATACCATTTCAGACAAATGGCTGTCCAGTCTCTTCTTAAAAACTTCCAGTGTTGGAGCATTCACAGCTTCTGGAGGCAGGTTGTTAATAATAATAATAATAATAATAATAATAATAATAATAATAATAATAGTTGGAAGGGACCGTGGAGGTCATCTAGTCCAACCTCCTGCTCAGGCAGGAAACCCTATAGCCTTTCAGAGAAATGGCTGTCCAATTCTTAAAAACCTCCAGTGTTGGAGCATTCACCGCTTCTGGAGGCAAGGAGTTCCACTGGTTAATTGTTCTCACTGTCAGGAAGTTTCTCCTTAGTTCCAGGTTGCTTCTCTCCTTGGTGAGTTTCCATCCGTTGCTTCTTGTCCTGCCTTCAGGCACTTTGGAGAATAGCTTGACTCCCTCTTCTTTGGGGCAGCCCCTGAGATATTGGAAGGCTGCTATCCTGTCCCCCCTCGTCCTTCTCTTCATTAAACTAGACATCCCCAATTCCAGCAGCCGTTCCTTATATGCTTTAGCCTCCAGTCCCCTGATCCTCTTTGTTTTTTACATTAAGCAGCTGACTTGATTTCCCTCCTCCTTTCCGGGATCAGGTGGATCTGGTGAAGCAGAAGGGCGTTCTTTTGGAGCTGGTGGTCGAGCTCACCGAAGGCGCCTTTGGAGGAAAGAAGCTGGGAACCAGGTCTCTGTACCGCCCCCCCAAGAGGGCCCAGAGCAGCCCCGCAGAGGCCGTGGAGAAGGTCCTGGGCTTGGAGAGCGGGACCCTGGAGAGCCCTAAGGACCAGAAAGGCTGGCCGGGCTTCCGGGAGATCTTCATGCTGGCCGCGCTGCAAGAGGAGGAGGTGGACACGCTGAAGGCACGTGAGTGGCCCCCGCCGGGAGCCCAGCGCTCAGCCCTTCAGCCCCGGCCAGCCACCGGGAAGGGTTGGCCATGCTCGCCCCAAAGGGACTGGACTGGTTTTTTCTTTCCTTTGAAAACCTGAACCGAGGAGTTCTTCAGAGGGGGGGGGCAGGGGAAGGGAAGGGAAGAGACAAGACGGAATAACAGGAGTAGGAAGGGACCTTGGAGGTCTTCTAGTCCAACCCCCTGCTGGAATAGGAGACCTTGTACCATTTCAGACAAATGGCTGTCCAATCTCTTCTTAAAAGCCTCCAGTGACGGAGCACCCACAACTTAGGGAGGGAGGAAGGAAGGGAAGGAAGGAAGGAAGGAAGGAAGGAAGGAGGGAGGGAGGGAGGGAGGGAGGGAGGGGGGAGGGAGGNAGGAAAGAAGGAAGGAGATGGGAGGGAGGAAGGAAGGAAGGAAAGGAAGGAGGGAAGGAAAGGGAGGAAGGAAGGAAAGAGGGAGGGAGGAAGGAAAGAAGGAAAGGGAGGGTGGGAGGAAAGAGGGAGGGAGGGAGGAAGGAAAGAGGGAAGGAAGGAAAGGGAGGGAGGAAGGAAGGAAAGAGGAAGGAGGGAAGGAAGGGAGGAAAGAGGAAGGGAGGGAAGGAGGGAGGAAGGAAAGAGGGAGGAAGGGAGGGAGGGAGGGGGGGAGGGAGGAAGGAAGGAAGGAAAGAAGGAAGGAGATGGGAGGGAGGGAGGAAGGAAGGAAGGGAAAGGAAGGGAGGAAAGAGGAAGGGAGGGAAGGAGGGAGGAAGAAAAGAGGGAGGGAGGGAAGGAAGGAACTAACTCTGAAGAAGCTTCTCAGATAAGAAGCGAAAGGTTTTCAAGCAAAAAGTCCAGCTGCCATGTGGAGAAGCCCCCGTGGGACAGACCTGCCCTGGATGACGGGGAATCTCCATGGACATTCGGTTGAAACGATTCGTTCCCAGCCTCGCCAGGATGAGACAGAAGTAGAGGGGTAGGGAGGGGGGTGGGGAGAAGAGCAGAAAATATGCCTGCTTAAAAGTGGGTTTCCTTTTGAGTTGGGGGACATTGCCGCTCTCTGTCATTCGCAGGCTGCCAGTTTGGGAGTGGAGTCACGGCGTCTGGGCTGCTTTTTCTTAGTTGGGTTTGAAATGTCTCGCCGCTGCTTCAAGCCGCTTCTCTATACCTAGGCCAGGAGAGTCCTACCTTGGTCACTTTGAAGGCTTGTGGACTTCAACTCCCAGAATTCCCTAGCCAGCTCCAACCTTGGCCACTTTTGAGACTTCAACCTTGGGAGAATTCTGGGAGTTGAAGTCCACACAAGCCTTCAAAGGGACCAAGGCTGGCCACCTCTGGGCTAGGAGAAAGATTTAGCCAGAGTCTTGCCTAGCGACGGAAATGTTGGGCTGAATTGCGTCCGTAAGCCGAGGACGAGGTGTATCTATGCTGCCAGTCCAGAGAAGAGATGCTGAAGCAGGCAGAGGCATTCTGCAGCCCTCTGGGCAGCCGGGGTGGAGGTGGAGGGAGGGCCTAGAAACCCTGTACAGGTAGCCCCTCCACTCCGGCAGGTGCGACCCAGGATCCTTTGCGCCCACAGAAGTACCTCCTCAAGCAAGCCCAGCCGGGTCCCTGGGAGTACCACAGTGAGGTCCTGACCAGCCAATCCCCGCAAGAGATCTGCGCCAACCTCATCCGGGCCAGACTCCTGGAACACCTGCCCTACGAAGTGCCCTATCTCGTGACCCAGGTGAGCACAGCCCGGCACCCGGGTCCCACCCTTGCCCCCTCCTGGCCCGGCGGATCCGTGGCGGACCTCCTGTGGGCTTTTGTCTCCTCCAGAAAACAGCCCTGTGGGAAGAGGGTCCTGGTGGGGAGCTCCAGATTGTGCAGCATTTGATGGTCCCGAAGGAGAGATACCTGGTGAGTGTTTGGGTCTGGGGTCTCCCCTCTTGGCGGGGGGGGAGGGGGGCATGCGTTTCAGCACAGTCCTGACAGTGAGAACAATTAACCGGTGGAACTCCTTGCCTCCAGAAGCGGTGAATGCTCCAACACTGGAGGTCTTTAAGAAGAGACTGGACAGCCATTTGTCCGAAATGGTCTAGGGTTTCCTGCCTGAGCAGGGGGTTGGACTAGATGACCTCCAAGGTCCCTTCCGACTTTATTATTATTATGCATTTATTTATTGAATTTCTATAGCTGCCCTTCTCAGTCAGTGGAGGGAGGGAGGGAGGGAGGGAAGGAAGGAAGGAAGGAAGGAAGGAAGGAAGGAAGGAAGGAAGGAAGGAAGGAAGGAAGGAAGGAAGGGGACAGAGGGAGGGAGGAAAGGGAGGGAGGGAAATGGGAAGGGAGGGGAAAGAAAAAGGGAGGGAGGGAGCTGGGAATGTGAAAGAGGAAGGAAGGAAGGAAACAAAGTAGGAAGGGAGGGGACATAGGAAGGAAGGGAGGGAGGAAGGAGATGGGAAGGGAGGGGACAGAAAAAGGGAGGAAGGAAGGAAGCTGGGAATTGGAAGGAAAGGGAGGGAGGAAGGAAGGAAACAAAGTAGGGAGGGAGATGAGAAGGGAGGGGACAGAAAAAGAGGGAGGGAGGAAAGCTGGGAATGTGAAGGAGAGGAAGGAAGGAAACAGTAGGAAGGGGGGGACAGGGAGGGAAGGAAGGAAGGAAATGGGGACAGAAAAAGAGGGAGGCAGGAAGGAAGCTGGGAGGCAGGAAAGAAGGAGACAGAAGGAGGAAAGGACAGGAGGTGGGAACGTGGCAGACAGACAGGAAGGAAGGGAAGGGAAGAAGGAAGGTGGGAGGCTGGTAGGGAAGGAAGGGGACAGGGAGGGAGAAAGGAAGGTGGCAGGCAGACAGGAAGGAAGGAAGGTGGGAGAGGAAGGAAGGAAAGGGAAAAGGAAGGAGACGGAAGGAGAGGGAGAGTGGGTGGGGGGTCCTGGTAAAGGGGGCGATGGGCGCACTCGAAGGCTCTTCTCTGCTCCTCCTGCAGAAGATGCTGATTGGCCACCAGGGCCAGGTGATCGGCCGGATCGCCACCGAGGCCGGCTACGACTTGATGGACGCCTTCCTGTGTGAAGTCCAGCTGAAGCTCTCCGTCCAGCTGAAGGAGTGAGCCCTCCCGGGTCCCTTCGGACGCTGCTCCGGTCCGGCCAGAGCGGTCCCTCGACTCTGCGGTCCTCGCTCGGACGTCCCCCCCTCCCTCCCCCTCTCGCGTGCCGGAGAGGGTGGCAGACACTTGGAGGCGGACATGGAGCCCCCTCCTTCCCATCCCAGGCCCCCCAGGGGGCTTCCCGGACGAGGGGCAGCCGGAATGCCTTCCCTCCCGCCCTGATGGCTCTTCACGGACGGCAGACACGTCACGGCGCCCTCACCGGGTACCAGTAAGGGGTCTGGGTGCCTATTTTCACCCCGGGGAAGCCACGGCCGGGGGTCCTGGGGCTGCCACTGGGCTGGCCCCACTTGCTTGCCCCGTGGGTGAAGAACGTTCGGATTGGGCTCATCGGACGGGCTTTTAATTGCAATAAAACGAGGCTCCTCGTCAGAGAAAGTCCCTCCTCCTCTTTTGACGGGGGAAGACAGGGAGGGGAGGTGGAAGAGGCGTCACAGGAAAGCCTCGACTTACGTCCGCTCGTTTAGCGACCGTTCCAAGTTACAACGGCACTGAAAAAAAGGGACTTACAACCGTTTTTAGCACGATCGTTGCAGCCTCCCCTCGGGATCACTTGATCAAAATTCAAGCGCTCGGCAGCCGACTCGTATTTGTGACGGTCGCAGTGTGCCCGGCGGGGTGTGGGTGTATGTGTGTCGCACGATCCCTTTTTGCGACCTTTTCTGACCAGCAAAGTCAATGGATTCGCTTAACAGCCGCATTGCTCCCTTAAAAACTGCAGGGATTCGCTTAACAGATTTGGAGAAGGGGGGGAAAAAAAAACCCGGGGCAAAACTCACTGAAGCTGCCGTCTCGCTTAGTGACGGAAATTTACGGCGCCTGTAGCCCTCGACTTAACGACCGCCACGGAGGCCCAACGTTTCTGCCGGTAAGCGAGACGCTTTTGAGTTGTGCTCCGTTTCGCGACCTTTCTTGCCGGAGTTATTAAGCGAAGCCCTGCACTTCACGGTCGTTAAGCGGATCTGGCTCCCCCCCCCTGTGGACTCTGCTTGTCAGGAGGTCGTAAAAGGGGACGGCGTGACCACCACCACCCATGGGACCCTGCGACCGTCGTAAGTATGAGCCAGCTGCCGAGCGTCTGAATTTCGATCAGGTGACTGCCCACGGTCGTAAGTGCGAAAAACGTTCCCTGCTGTTAACTGAACGGTCGCTAAACAAACGGTTCTGAGATTGTGAGGCTTGTTGGGACACAGGACTGGGGGGGGGGGTCAGGGCTGGCTGGCCCTGCAGCCAGAGTAACCCCAGCCTCGCTCCTTAAAGCAGGGGTCTGCAACCTTGACCCCTTTTAAGACTTGTGGACTTCATCTCCCAGAATTCTGGGAGATGAAGTCCACAAGTCTTAAAAGTGGTCAAGGTTGCAGACCCCCTGCCTTAACACTGACACTGAATTATTGTTATTCAAATTATTGCCATTTTCAGGGTGGCTGACCCCCCTGGGAAGACCACTGCCTTCCCCGGAGCCCCTGGCCTCGCCTCGGGGGTCTTTCCGATGCAGAGAGCTGGAATCTGTTGACGGATTCAGTCCATCTTGGTCAGGCAGAAAATCTTTTCCCAGCTGGAGTTCCCTTAGGAGGAAACCGCCTCTGCCCGATCAGCTGGCCCTAAACGAGGGGCCTCCGGGAGCCAGCCCTGCTCCCTTCCAGGCCTCCAGGTCCGAGCGAAGAGAACAGGGGTCCCCAACCCCCTGGTCCGTGGACTGGGACCGGGCCGCGGCATGCCAGCAACCGGACCGCACAAGCAAGCAAAGCCCCATCCGTGGGAGGCAAGCAGCACATAAAACCACACGCTCTCCAGCCCTGCATTGGAAGACTGAGCTTTGGGGACAGCACATCAGCGTGCTGCAAGGAAGACTGGCAACCCTTTTAAAAATGGCCCTTGCTTAACCTTGATAAGAGGTTAGCCTTAGTTTCAGCTGGGTCCTCCCCAGGATTCCCACCACATCATAGCCAAAACATCTACAGGTTGCCAGGTTGGGCACTTGTGCAGTAAATTAATTAGGGTAATAAAGGTGGGCAGTTTGGAGAGAGAGGGATGGATAGGCAGGCAGGCAGGCAGGCAAGCAGGCAGATAGGCAGATAGATAGATAGATAGACAGACAGACGATAGATAGATAGATAGATAGATAGATAGATAGATAGATAGATAGATAGATAGATAGATAGATAGGTAGGTAGGTAGGTAGGTAGGTAGGTAGGTAGACAGATAGGCAGATGGATAATAGGCAGATAGACAGACAGACGATAGATAGATAGATAGATAGATAGATAGATAGATAGGTAGGTAGGTAGGTAGGTAGATAGACAGATAGGCAGATGGATAATAGGCAGATAGATAGACAGACAGACACAGGCAGATAGATAGATAGATGGATGGATGGACGGACGGACGGACGATAGACAGACAGACGATAGATAGATAGATAGATAGATAGATAGATAGATAGATAGATAGATAGATGGATGGATGGATGGATGGATGGATGGATGGATGGATGGATGGATGCAGACAGACAGACAGACAGACAGACAGAGGCAGGCAGATAGATACAGACAGACAAGTAGGGAGATAAGAGAATAGAGAGATGATAGATAATAGATGATAGCTGATAGCTAGATGATAGATAAGACAGAATAGATGAGAATGGATAAATGAGATAGATAGATTGATAGATATGATGTAGATAGATATAGATGATAAATATGATAGATATGATAAATATGATAGATAGATAATGATAGATTTATAGATAGACAGTTTCATCTGGCTAAATTCACCAAGGAATCCCGGCAATTCCTGGCTGAGGAATTCTGGGAGTTGAAGTCCGCAAGTCATAAAGGGCCAAGTTGGAAGACCCCTGGCATAGCCTAACTATTATACAATACCTGATCAAGGTCAATAGGGAAAACTCGATTCACTTAACAACTGTCCCAAAAGGTCGTAAAATTTTAGCTGCCTTGCTTCTGGCTTCAATTGTGGTTATCAACCGAGGAACACCTGTATAGCTGTCATGCTTGAATAACCCACAGGAGGGAGGCTGGGTTCTAGGAACCAGCTGAGATATAAATCTATGGTTTACAAAGCCATGATGGCTATACACGATGGCTTATTGCAAGTCTGTCTAATGCAGCTGTCGGTGTTGATTGGCAGCAGCTGTTCCCCTCCCTGGTCTCGGAGGGTTCTGCTTTAAGTGTCACAATACAACTAGACCTTCTTGTCCAATTCTCCGGCCAGTAAGTGGAAAAGAACAGTTAATAGTTAACCAGCAACTGGTCGACCTTGACAAAGGCCGCCTTCTCTGCGAAGCCAGATTGGTTGAACTGTCTCTAGAAGGAGATAAGAGGAACAAAGTACTTATCTGATTCACAGCCAGAGACAAAATTGTGGGCGACATTGTGTAGCTAAATCTGAAAGGCAAATAAAGCTCAGAACAGTCAGAACTGGGTTTGGCTAGTATAAAGAAAAGAAGAAATAGGGGAGACATGATAGCAGCGTTCCAGTATTTGAGGGGCTGCCACAAGGAAGAGGGGGTCACATTATTCTCCAAAGCACCAGAAGGCAGGACGAGAAACAATGGTTGGAAACTGAACAAAGAGAGAAGCAACCTGGAATTAAGGAGAAACTTCCTAACAGGGAGGACAATTAACCAGTGGAACAGCTTGCCACCAGAAATCGTGGGCGCTCCATCGCTGGAGGTTTTTAAGAAGAGACTAGACAGCCACCTGTCTGAGATGACATAGGTTCTCCTGTTTGAGCAGGGGGCTGGACTAGAAGACCTCCATGGTTCCCTTCCAGCTCTATTCTATTCAATCTCAAGTGCTGCACGCATTTATACTTCAAAATATAAAATATATAAAATATCTCAACTCCTGAATGAATTATCTGCTTAGCTTACAGAAAGCTTGGGTATCCTGGAGTAAAAATCTAAGAAGAGTTTTGAATGAATTTTAAATTAAAAGGACGTAGGGGAAAGGTTAAGTTTTGTTTAGTGGCAAAATAATTGGATTCTGTAGAAAGGCCTTTAAAAAATTAAAACTAAAATTAAAAATTAAAAGTGATTTCACTTTTTTCCCCTTTTTTAAAGATTTCACCTCCTTTAAAATCAAAGCGGTTGGGGGAGAAATACCTTACAGAAAAAAGACATATTTCCAGGCCACACAAATGTACCCTAACGACTCCATCTCCTGTTTTTTAAGAGTCGAGATTCAGGTAGTCCTCGACTTAGGATCACAGTTGAGAGCCCAAAATTTCTGTTGCTAAACGAGACAATTAAATGAGGGGGTTTTTTGCCCCGTTTTACGACCTGCCTTGTCAAAGTTGTTAAGTGAATCACTGCAGTTGTTAAGTTAATAGCACGGTTGTTAAGTGAATCCGGCTTCCCCTTTTGATTTTGCTTGTCAGAAGGTCGCAAAAGGGAATCACGTGACACACACACACCCTGGGATGCTGCGACCGTCATAAATACGAAGCAGTTGCTGAAGTATCTGAATAGTCACATAACCGTAAGGATGGATGCTGCGTCGGTCGTCCGTGTGAAAAAGGGTCATAAGTCACTTTTTCAGTGCCACTGTTAGCTTCAAGTGGTCACTAAATGAATGGCTATAACTCGAGGAGTATCTGTAGTTTCAAAGGGGGGAAATGAAGGGATTCTTGCAATACGATTGTGCACAGGATCCGCCTGGGTGGC
>NW_015389882.1:25375-38277 GCF_001527695.2 Protobothrops mucrosquamatus
GGTAGGAGGGAGGGGGGGAGGCGAAGGGGGTCCCCCGGTTCAGTTTCAGGCCTCAAAAACCTCATCTGCCCCCCTTTATCCTGCAGCTGGGGGGGGGCTCCTTCCTGCACCAGGTTGGGGGGCTCCTTCCCTGGGGTTCCCAATGGGAGGGGGGAGCAAGGGGCTACTCTTTCCCAGGGCTGCTTCCTCCCGGGCCTTGGCTCCTTGATCGAAGGGGGGGGAAGGGGGGGTCTCCCAGTTCAGCTTCAGTACCCCCTTATGCACCCCCTCCCCCATCTGCCTTGTCTTTCCCCCTCCCCCCCCCAAAAGTGAAGCCTCTGGCCCAGAGCCTGCACCTCCCCAGCCCTGCAAGCGTGTGAATTTGGAGAAGCTCCCCGGGGCAGTTTCTACGTCTGGCTTGAAAAGCCAGTTCCCACCGTTTCCTCCCTGGTCTGAGCCTCGGCCTCTCCCTTCCTCGGGCGGCCTTTCTGCTGCCAGAATCGGAGTCCGAAATCGGGCTGGGTCCCCGGGCCTGCCGAAGGCGGAGAGAGCCGTGCTGGAGCCCTTCCCCTAAGACCGTAGGCAGTCCTCAACTCAACGGCCGCATTTCAGCCCAAAATGTCCGTTCCCAAGTGAGACATCGGTGGAACGAATCTCTCCCTCCCCATTTTACAACCTTTCTTACCACGGGTTGTTAAGTGAATCCCTGCAGTTGTTAAGTTAGCAACATGGGTTATTAAGTGGATCCGGCTTCCCCCGTTGACTCGGATGGTCGCAAAACGGGACCCCGGGACTCTGCCACCATCATAAATATGAGTCAGCTGCCCAGCGTCTGAATTTTGAGCACGTGGCCACACGGGGATGCTGCAAAGGTCAGAATTGTGCAAAGAGGGAGGTCCTAAGTCACTATTTCCAGTGCTGTGGTCACTTCGGTCACTAAATGAATTGTTGTAAGTTGAGGACTACTTGTATATGGAGGCAAAGGGCCCTTCAGGATGATCCGCAGAGCTGCTGCTGGAGAAGGGGGTCTTCCCCTGAGGACCCTCCTCACGGGAGAGGCGGGAGCCCAGAGGGCAGGAAAGTCGTGCAAAACCTGGGCCTCTTGAAGCAGAGAATGCAGGCAGATGAAGGATTGCCCCGTCTGTGCTTTTATTTTTTATTTTATTTTATTTTATTTGGGGGCGCGTTCACGTCAGCATTGATTCGTGGCAACTGCCTGAAGTCCTTTTTCCCTGCCAAATTCTTTTTTTGAGCAAAGATTTGTTAGGCTGGGCTTTACCACCAAGAGGTGGGACATCGCCCATGGTTTGTCAGAGGAAGGACATCATGTACCATTAAAATCCTTTCCTTGATAATTGTTGCAGGGGAGGAATTGATGAGTCGCCTGATCTCAGTTTGGCAGCTTTTCTTAAATCGTCAAAAGCCGGAAGTAAAACGGATGATCCTGGCTTGCATAGGATCGCGTCAACCCTGGGTTTCCCTCTATAACTGAGTCGGCTGCATTGCGATCCAGTTTCCAAATTAAGTCAAGATTGACTTGGGTCACCCTTGTGGGTGGAGGTTGTGGCCACTAGAGCCTCTGTGTGCAAAGTCCAGGTTTTTATTACTTGGCTGCCTAAACCGAACAAAATAGCAAAGTTGGAAGCAGGAGAGCCTAGACCAGGGGTCTTCAACCTTGGCTCTTTTATGACTGGTGGACTTCAACTCCCAGAATTCCTGAGCCAGCATGGGGGAACTATGGCCCCCTTCATGTCTCATGGATTTCAACTCCCAGAATTCCTGAGCCAGCATGGGGGAACTAAGGCTCCCTTGACTCGTGGACTTCAACTCCCAGAATTCCTCAGCCAGCATGGGAGAACTATGGCCCCCTTCATGACTTGAGGACTTCAACTCCCAGAATTCCTGAGCCAGCATGGGGGAACTATGGCCCCCTTCATGACTCGAGGACTTCAACTCCCAGAATTCCTGAGCCAGCATGGGGGAACTATGGCCCCCTTCATGACTGGTGGACTTCAACTCCCAGAATTCCTCAGCCAGCATGGGGGAATTATGGCCCCCTTCATGACTGGTGGACTTCAACTCCCAGAATTCCTGAGCCAGCATGGGGGAACTATGGCTCCCTTTATAATTTGTGGACTTCAAATGCTGGCTCAGGAATTCTGGGAGTTAAAGTCCACAAATCATAAAAGAGCCAAGGTTGCCTACCCCTGCCCTAGACTATTTCAAACAAATCTCTTCTTGAAAACCTCCAGTGATGGGAGCACCCACAACTTCTGGTGGCACACTGTTCCCCTGGTTTAATTGTCCTCTCGGGAAATTCCTCCTTAGTTCCAGGTTGCTTCTCTCCTGGATCAGTTTCCATCCATTGCTTCTTTTCCTGCCTTCAGGGACTTTGGAGAATAGGTGGAAACCCTCCCCCCTCTTTTCTGTGGCCGCCCCCCCCCCCCCCAAATACTGGAATGCTGCTATCATGTCACCCCTGGTCCTTCTTCTCATTAAAAGAAAGCTGATTTCCTAATTTCAGCTATTTCTCCTGCAAAATGGAGGGAGGTCCCCTCCCCTCTCTCTCTCCAGCGGCCTCATCCAGTCCACAGCCCGGGGGGTTAAATCGTCATTTCTCCATTTGAGTAGTTTTATCTCCCGGGCCTGGGAATTCATTTCTAATTCTTAGCTACAGGAACCGAGGCTTAAAGCATCAGCTCTGCCTGACAACATGATGTGTCATCTCCAGACTTTGCAATCTCTCCCAGGCCTTGTTCCCATGAAGGCCTGTGGTCAATTTTAAGTCTTAATTAGCTGGAGAAGGAACATCCTAAGTCAAACCAGGGTTTACAAAGCACATACAAGCAGTCCTGAGCCCAAAATTTCTGATACTAAGAGAGACAGTTGTTTAATTTTGCCCCGTTTTACGACCTTTCTCGCCCCCGTTGTTAACTGAATCACTGCAGTTAAGGTAGTCACATGGTTGTTAAGCGAATCTGGCTTCTCCCCTTGACGTGGCAACAGCTGATCCCGTGACCCCGGGACACCGTGGCCGTCATAAATGCGAGTCAGCATTTATGACGGATAGAATCATATGAAGTCTTAATACCACTTTCCAAGGCCTTGGTAAGGCCACACTTGGAATACGGCATCCAGTTTTGGTCACCACGATGTAAAAAAGATGCTGAGACTCTAGAAAGAGTGCAGAGAAGAGCAACAGAGATGATCAGGGGACTGGAGGCTAAAACATATAAGGAACGGTTGCTGGAATTGGGGATGTCTAGTTTAATGAAGAGAAGGACGAGGGGGGACATGATAGCAGTCTTCCAGTATCTCAAGGGCTGCCCCAAAGAAGAGGGAGTCAAGCTATTCTCCTAAGCGCCTGAAGGCAGGGCAAGAAGCAACGGATGGAAACTCATCAAGGAGAGAAGCAACCTGGAACTAAAGAGAAACTTCCTGACAGTGAGAACAATTAACCAGTGGAACAACCTGCCTCCAGAAGCGGTGAATGTGCCAACACTGGAAGTTTTTAAGAAGAGACTGGACAGCCATTTGTCCGAAATGGTATATAGGGTTTCCTGCCTGAGCAGGGGGTTGGACTAGATGTCCTCCAAGGTCCCTTCCAACTTTGTTATTATCATCATCATCATCATCACAGAAAGCAGTCTGTGATAAACGAATAACAGCTGGAAGGGACCTCGGAGGTCTTCTAGCACAAAGCCCCCCCCCCTGCTCCGGCAGGAGACCCTGTACAGGTAGTCCTCGGCTTACAACAGATCATTTAGTGACCGTTCAAAGTTACAAAACTCAAAAAAGGGACTTATGACCGTTTTTCACACCACTGTTGCAGCCTCCCCACGGTCATGTGATCAAAATTCAGACACTTGGAAACTGTCTCGTACCTATGACGGTTGCAGTGTCCTGGGGTCAGGTGATCTCCTTTTGCGACCTCCTGACAAGCAAAGTCAGATTCGCTTAACAACCGCTGAACTGAACAGCTGTAGTGATTCATTTAACAACTGTGGCAAGGGAGGTCGTAAAATGGGGGGGAAACTCACTTAACAAATGTCCCACTTAGCAACGTAAGTTTGGGGCTCAGTTGTGGTCATAACTGGAGGACCACCTGTACTATTTCAGATAAACAACCGAGATGGACAAAGGGTGCTTCACACACCACCTTGGCTGCAACTGGTGGCTCAGAATGTTTCCGGAATGGGATGTTGGAAGACTAGGATGGCAGGTTAAATGTTGGTTTGGGCTGCTTCGAGTGTCGTGTGATTGTGCTCGTTGTTACACAGGCAGTCCTCGCCTTAACAACCGTTCGTTTAAGGACCATTCAGAGTTCTATCTGCTCTGGGAAAAAATGGCTTACGACCGTCGTAGCGTCCTCACGGTCGCGCGATCAAAATTCGGAAATATTTATAGGTGGCTCTTGACTTAACAACTATTCATTTAGTGACAGTTCTAGGTTACAACAGCACTGGAGAAAGCATCTTAGGGCCACTTTCCACATTTAACGACCGTCGTAGCATTCTCATCGTCACGTGATCAGAATTTGGATGCTTGGCAACCGGCTCCCATTTATGACGGTCGCAGCGTACCGGGCTCCCCTGATCCCCTTTTGCGAGTTTCTGACCGGCAAACTCAACGGGGCACCCAGATTGACTTCACAACCATGTTAACAACTTAACCGCAGTGATTCACTTAACAACCGCGGCAAAAAGGTCACAAAATGGGCCCAAACTCACTTAATGACTGCCACACTAAGCCGTGGAAATTTTAGGCTTGGTTTTGGTCGTTAAGAGGGCAGGACTCAGCGTTGGTTTTCACCCTAATTGGAAATAGTTGATTGCAGGCACCAACTTTTATTTATGTTGTACCATTGACTGCCCCAACTCCGTGGCCTGTGTGTGTGTGTTTCCATTTGTGGTTGTGTTGTGTATGGATCAGAGAGTTTGCGTGTGTCACGTTCACGGTTAGAGGGCTCAGAATATTTTTTGGGTGGCGTTACGTTAGAAACTCTCTTTAATAGGTGCTTTTGGGTACCCCAGCAAAGCAGGATTTAAGGCAGGGGTCTTCAAATTTGGCCCCTTGAAGACTTGTGGACTTCAACTCCCAGAATCCCTCAGTCAAAGCATGCTATAATTTTTTACGACCCTTGTAATTGTCTGATTCAGTCTTCGTGAATGTGCAGTTTGTGGTTTTGGAGTGCGTCTGTATTAATGAAGCAGACTGATTTGATTGCAGCATTATATAATTTACAAATTAAAAATGTCATCTGGCAGTAGAACGTGGCGGGGTCAGGTGATTCTCTGTATCTTGCTAGAAAAAAATAAGTCTGGTTTTGCCGCAAGTATTATTCTCTGGCAATTTTGAGAGAGAAAAACCTTAAATGAACGCCATCGAATATTTTTCTGTGTAGTGATGGTAAGGAGGAAGAGCTTACAAAAATAACACGGGGGTTTATCTAGACCAGATAAATGTCGATAAATCAGCCAAGATTAGAATGAGAAATAAAACACATTTATTTCATTTTCTGCCTATTTTACTTGAATGCTTTATGTCTATAGTTTGAAGGTGCTTCTAACACAAATAAAGAAAAGAATTCATTTAGCAACCGAATTTACTGGCAAGGAGATCCGACCGGCATTCAAATTTCCTTTTATGCAGTTTACAAATTTTGTTTCAATCTAGAGCGAGTGCATCACCTGCCTTTGGGCCCAAATCAGGACTAGAACCGTTCATTCCCTGGTTCCTAGCCTGAGGCCTCAACCGGTACACCAAAAACTGGCTCTCCTGGTTAGCAAACGGTAGTTTTTAATATAGGGGAAAAGGGAATATTATAGCAACAAACCTTCGCCCCATTTGTGAATTTAAGGGTATTCTGGGATGGGATGAAATGGAATAGAATATAGAATAGAATAGAATTCAGAATAGAATAGAGAATAGAATTCAGAAAGAATGGAATATAATAGAAATACAGAATAGAATAGAAATATAGAATAAAATATAGAATAGAATTCAGAATGAATGGAATAAAATATAGAATAGAACAGAATAGAATTCAGAATAGAAATATAGAATAGAATATAGAATAGAATTCAGAATGAATGGAATAGAATATAGAATAGAACAGAATAGAATTCAGAATAGAAATACAGAATAGAATAGAATATAGAATAGAATTCAGAATGAATAGAATAGAGAATAGAACAGAATAGAATAGAGAATAGAGAATAGAATTCAGAAAGAATAGAATAGAAAAGAAATACAGAATAGAATAGAAATATAGAATAGAACAGAATTCAGAATGAATGGAATAGAATAGAATATAGAATAGAACAGAAGAGAATAGAGAATAGAATTCAGAAAGAATATAATAATAATATAATAATAATAAAGTTGGAAGGGACCTTGGAGGTCTTCTAGTCTACCCCCCGCTCAATCAGGAGACCCTGTGCCATTTCAGACAAATGACTGTCTAGCCTCTTCTAAAAAAAACCTCCAGTGTTGGAGTACCCCCATTGTCTGGTGGGAAGCTGTTCCACTGGGTAATTGTCCTCACTGTTAAGAAGTACAAGTTCCTAATTCAGTATCAATTAAACAACTAGCGGTTAAGGCTCCAGACTAGAAAGCCGGAGATTGCGAGTTCTAGTCCTGCCTTAGGAATGAAAAAAGTGGGTGATGGCCATTTTTCACACTTAGCTTTACATTCTCCTTCCTGTCTTGGATGCCAAGAATTGGGCCCCTTCCCCCACCCCACCGGAAGCACCCAGATGCCACTGAGAGAACAGGGATTATAGGTGGTCTTCAACTTAACGACCGTTCGTTTAATGACCGTGTAAAGTTGCAACGGCACTGAAAAAGGTGACTTACGATTATTTTTCGCACTTACAACTGTTGCAGCTTCCCCGCAGACACGCAGTCAAACTTCAGACGCTTGGTGACGCTTGATTCATATTTATGACGGTCGCAGCATCCCTGGGGGGGGTCACGCGATCCCCTTTTGCGCCTTTCTCACAAGCAAAGTCAATAGGGAAGCCAGATTCATTTAATGACCATGTTACTGATTTAACAAAGGCGGTCACTAAATGAACTGTTGTAAGTTGAAGGCTGCCGGTACAGGTAGTCCTCAACTTACGACCGCCACCAAGCCCAAAATTTCTGTTGTTAAGTGAGACATTTCTTAAGTGACATTTTAGGAGTTTTCTTGTCACTTAAAAAATGTCTCACTTAACAACAGAAGTTTTGGGCTTGGTGGTGGTCGTAAGTTGAGGACTACCTGAGCCGGCAGCCTTCAACTTACAACAGTTCATTTAGTGACCGTTTGAAATTACAGCTGCACTGAAGACGGCGATTTATGGACTTTCCCACGGTTAAAACTCTTGCGGCGTCCCCAAGGTCACATGATCCAAATCTGGATACTTGGAAACTGGCATGTACTTAGGACAGTTGCAGAGTCACTGAACAGCTGCAGTGATTCACTTAACAGCCGCAGCAGGAAGAAAGGTCGTAAAGCAGAGCCAAACTCAGACCGCGTCTCACTTGGCAACCAAAATTTGAGCCCAGTCGCGGTCGTAACCCGCCGTCTACCGCGGGCATCGGAACTTTGAATCCGGATCACTGGTGCTTTTTTTTTTTTTTTTTGGTCTGTCGTAACTGAGCAACCGGTCGTAAGCCGAGGACTGCCGGTGCTGAAGTGCAGAGACCCAACAAAATCATAAATACAGATAGTCCTCCAATTATGACCGCAACTGAGCCCAACATGTCTGTCGCTAAGTGAAACATTTGTCAAGCAAGCTTTGCCCTGCTTTACGACCTTTCTTGCCGCAGTTGTTAAGTGAATCACTGCCGTTGTTAAGTGAATCTGGCTTCCCCGTTGCCAGAAGGTCGCACAAGGGGATCACCTGACCCTCCAGGAAGGCTGCGACCGTCGTAAATAGGAGCCGGTGGCCGAGCGTCTGAATTTTGACCACGTGACCACGGGGATCCTGCAACGGTCGTAAGTGTGAAACCAGCCCTAAGTCGCTTTCTTCAGTGCTGTCGTAACTTCAAACGGTCACTAAACGTCGTAAGCTGTAAGTCGACGTGTAAATCTTTCCGATCACGCCCGTCTTTGATCTCGGGCTTGCAAGGAGCCCGTCAGGCTGTCCCTGGGGGACCCCGTGAGTCTCCCCTGACCCCTGTCTTCCCTTGCAGTGCGCAGAGGACTCCGGAGCCCATGTGCTGACCGCCGCCTGCCATGCTGGCCTGCCTCCCAGGACCCGGCGACCTCTCCTTCCAGCTGCTTCCTTACCCGCAGATGAACACTGGGCTTCAGAAATGTGAGTTTCGGCCGGCCGCTTGACCGCACGCCCAAGGGATGGGCGGGGGGGGCGGGGGAGGAGGAACTAAACCCGGGTGGTCAAGGGCAGAACCAGCACTCCAGCGGGTCTCTGGCGGACTTTGGGGGGGGTGTTGGCTTGGATCCCCAAAAGCGATCCAAGAAGGGGTTCAGGTTGCCAAACGAGGCCTCGGATCAGCATTCCTCCACCTCGGCTCGGTGAAGACGGCTGGACTTCAATGCCCAGAATCCCCCAGCCTAGCAGGAAATGAGGAAGCCAGCCAGCTGGAGCATTGTGGGCGTTGACGTCCGCCCGTCTCCAAGTGGCCAAAGAAACACGGATTTATTTAACATCTGTATGTGGCCACGAGTCTGGTTGGAGCGGGTGGGTGGGGGTTTACCCAGAATCCCCCAGCCTAGCAGGAAATGAGGAAGCCAGCCAGCTGGAGCATTGTGGGAGTTGAAGTCCGCCCGTCTCCAAGTGGCCAAAGAAACACGGATTTATTTAACATCTGTATGAGGCCACGAGTCCGGTTGGGGCGGGGCGGTGGGGGTTAAATAGAATGAGCCCTCAGTTCAAATAGCTGTGCTGGCTGGGGAATTCTGGGAGTTGAAGTCCACCCGTCTTCAAGCTGCCACGATGGAGAAACCCGGCGTCAGAGACCCTCCGTGGTCCTGACGTCCCTCCCAATCTTCTCCCATTTTATTTTATTTTATTTTATTTTATTTTTTAACATGCCGGTGGCTAAGCGTCACGAGGAGGGGAGGGTGAGCCAGACTGCTGCTCTCACCAGGACATCCCTGGGAGGCTACGCGTAGGAGAGGCTGCCCACCACATCTGCTGGACCCCCTTCCCTGGTCTGGGCCCGTTTCCTTTCCTTGCCACCTGTGCTGGGATGGGTTACAGGTAGTCCTCCACTTACGACCAGAATTTCTGCGGTGAGACGTCGGTTAGGTGGGGTTTCGCCCCATTCTGTGACCTTTCTTTCCATAGTTACTAAGTGAATCACTGCGGTTGATAAGTCAGTAAGTGGCTTCCCCCATTGACTTTGCTTGTCAGAAGGTCATAAAAGGGGGTCAATGTGACCCCGGGACACTGCGACCATCATAAACAGGAGTCAGTTGCCGAGCATCTGAATTTTGATCGCGTGACCGTGCGTGCGGATGCTGCTACAACGGTCACAAGTGTGAAAAACGGTCGTAAGTTGCCTTTTTTTTAGTGCCGTCGTAACTTCAAACGGTCACTAAATGAACGGCTGTGAGTCAAGGGCCGCCTAAAAATGTTTCGGTTTGTGCCCGTCTCGGGACGCTGCGCAGGTCACAACTGTGAAAAACAGCTATAAGTCGTATTTTTCAGTGCCGTTGTAACTAGGAACGGTCACTAAACGGGCTGTTGTAAGTCGAGAACTACCCTGTATTTTGATCTCCCCTTTATATAGCCAATATTTGGTTAGTCCAGATGCAGCTCCCAGCCCCCCTTGTCTGCTAGTGAGGGAGGCTGCCCTGGGCCCTCTGCTTCTCCCCACAGCAGCCCAGATGTGGGGAAGGAACTTTTTGGGGGGGCTAAAAAAGTCCAGCAAAGAGTTGGTTTTTCCTTGTATTTGATTGGCCTGAGCTCTAGGGCCCCCAGGCCATCCCCAGTGTGACTTGGGGGTGACATCTGGGCCTGGGCTGTGGCTTCTCAATCTGGAGACAGCCTCGTGCCCCATAGAGACCCCCCCTAAACCAAGATTTAACCCCCACAGGGCACCCTAGGCAGAGAGTAAAATCTGGCTACAAATAATCCTTGACTTACAACCATAACTGAGCCCAAAATATCTGTGGCTGGACAGGACAGTCATTAAGTGAGTTTTGCCCCATTTTATGACTTTTCTGGCCACCGTCGTTAAGGGAATCCCTGCAGCTGTCAAGCTAGCAACCCGGTTGTTAAGTGAATCTGGCTTCTCCCCATTGGCTTTGCTTGTCAGAAGGTCGCAAAAGGGGATCCCGTGATCCCCCCTGGGGGGACGCTGCGACCGTCATAAATACGAGCCCGTTGCCAAATGTCCAAATTTTGATCACGTGAGCATGAGGATGCTGCAATGGTCATGAGTGTGAAAAATGACCACAATTCCCTTTTCCCACTGCTGCTGTAACTTCAAACAGTCACTAAGCGAACGGTCGTAAGTTGAGGACTACCTGTACTTATGTTATCCTGGAGGAGGGGAACTTTTGCATTGATTCCAAAACCAGTAACAGGACTTCTGAAAAGCTGGACGAAGCAGCGTCTCCTTTTAACTTTCGGGACACGGTTGCTCGGTTCCGGAAGAGGGTTCAAGGAAAGGGGTCCTTCCGACGTTGTGTGAGACAACCGTCTCTTTCTGGGGACCAGCAGCTGCATTAATAGCGGCAGCACATAGACTTATATGCCGCTTCGCGGTGCTTTACAGCCCCTTCTAAGCGATTGACAGAGTCAGCCTGTTGCCCCAACAATCTGGGTCCTCATTTTACCGACCTCGGAAGGCTGAGTTCATTTTGAGCCGGTTGGGATCGAACTTCCTGGCTGTGGGCAGAGTCAGTTTGCAACGCTGCATTCTAACCACGGCCAGCTTGTTTCTCAAAAAGAAAGAACCAAACCCCATTGGAGCATCCGCTGGGTTTGCAGCCGCGTCAGGCTCTCCAAAGCTCCAGAGGGCCACGGAGGAGGTGGCGCCCGATCGGGGGTCCCAAGGGTACGGACAGAACATCGAGAGGGTACGAGCGGGACTCCGCCGATGCCCATCAGACACAAATGGAGCGCCAGCCATGCCTCCGTGGCCGCCTTTTTTCTTTCTTTTTTTTTTAAACAATACCCTGCTGGGCCCCCGTATTGGTCGAGTTACCCCCGAGCCTTCCCCCCTCTTTTGAACTCAGCTCCGGGCAGTTCGGAGGTTCTGAAGAGAACGCTGACTGCTCGCTCAGTCGGTGTTGATGGCTTCTCTCTCTCTCTCTTTCTCTTTCTCTTTTCTCTCTCGCTCTCCTTTTCTCCCTTTCTCTCCATGCTCTCTGTCTCTCTGACTTTCTCTTCCCCCCCCTTCCCCAACCAGGGGACACTCCACAGAAAATGAGAGCCGCACAGCACCCTACTCCAGCAGAGTTGGACGCGTATGCTAAGAAGGTAGCCAACCACCCTCTGACCATCAAAATTTTCCCCAACAGCATCAAGGTCCCTCAGCGGAAACACGTGCGCCGTACTGTGAACGGGCTGGACACTTCTGGGCAGAGGTACAGCCCTTACCCGCCGTCGCAGGCATCCGTGAAAACAGGCCTCCTGGCCATCGTCCGGTCCCCGGCCAAAGGGGTCATCAAGGACTTTGACGGGAAGCGGACCCGCCTGCTGCCGGAAGCCATGATGAACCCCCCCTCGGTCCCCTACGCGGCACCTAGCACTTTAACCCACCCCCAGGCGCTGGCTCGCCAGCAGGCCCTCCAGCAGCTCCACTCTCAGGGCGTCCCCCCCGCCCTGCAGCCGCCACAGAACGTGGCCCACCCCGGCCTGCAGCAGCAGCAGCTGCCGCCGCAGCACCCCGCCAACCACTTGCAGCAGCCTCCGCAGCCCCCGCCGCTGGCGGGCATGCACCTGGGCAGGAAGATGGCCGACGCCGACGCCCCTCCGAATGTGACCGTCTCTACCTCAACCATCCCGCTCTCCATGGCTGCCACGCTGCAGCAGAGCCAGCCCCCGGACCTGAGCAGCATCGTGCACCAGATCAGCCAGTTCTGCCAGGCGCGCACGGGCGCCAGCGCTACCTCAGTCTGCGAGGGACAGATCGCCAACCCCAGCCCCATCAGCCGCAACCTCCTGATCAGCGCCAGCACCCGGGTGTCCGCGCACAACATCCCCACGCCCCTGCCTTCCTGCGGCATGGTCAACCCTGGCGACCACGCCGCGCCGGTCCCGCCCTCCGCCATGGGGGTGCCGCTGGGCAGCGTGGCCCGTGGCCCTCCTGCCTACCAAAGCGACATGAAGCAGGTGGCCGCGGCCTGGAACCAGCACCAGCTGGCTCACCTACAGCAGATGTGCGGCGAGGCCATCGGACCCTCGGCCCCCATGGGGAAGCCCCCCGGGCGAGAGCTCCCCGGGCAGGGCTTACCCGGCAAAGGGTCGGGCTACGCCCTGGAGCTGTGCATGGCCCAGCCGTTCGGCACGAAGGCTGCCCTGGAGAAGCCCGCCCCCTCGCCCCCCATCAACGGCCTGCCTGGCCCGCCCCCCTTCACCAACGGGCACTACTTCCAGCCCCCGCTGTGGAATAACATTCTGCCCACGCCCAACAGCGACAGCTCGGGCTCCCAGGACCTGGCCCTGCCGTTCCACGGGGGCGGCGGCGGAGGAGGAGGAGCAGGCGGACTGCAGACGATGGGGGCAGCTGCCCTGGAGTGCACGGCTGGCCCCCACTGCCGAGCCGGGGCAGGGCCCCCCGGCCCGGGCAGCGTGATGCCACCGATGGAGTACCCGGACTTCCACCGGTCCTGCCTCCGCGAGCCGGGCGGGGCCCCGCTGAGCAAAGCCGCCCGCACGTCGGTGAACCGAGGCCGGGGGCCCGGCGAGAGCTGCGCCCTTCACCTCCAGCACCCCGGGTACAGATGAGGAGGGCGGCGG
>NW_015389882.1:38302-40270 GCF_001527695.2 Protobothrops mucrosquamatus
TCTCGCAAACGGCTGGCACTAGAGGTGAGCCCCCCTCCCTTCTGGGTGACCCCCCCCCCGGCCTTCTCCCTCCCCCGATTTTCCCGCTGCCAGCCTGTAGCAAACGCAGAATATCCCCTCCCGGGAGCCCCCTGACACCCCCCTCCCCCTGTAGCAGACACATACACAGACCCCGGAAGGAATGCCTCTGCAGAGCCTCTAGTTCTGCCCCCTCCTGCCAGGGGGTGGGTGGGGGGCTTGGCTGAAGGAAGGCCCTGGGAGCCCCTTAGCCCCCTCTAAAGGGCAGAAGACCCCAGGAGAGAGAGGGGGCTCCCCACTAGGTGCAACGAAGCCCCCCCCCCATTAAGGTACCCTCTTCTGCTCCCCAGCCAATTTGGGATGTAACAAAGACCTGTCTGTTTTGGCCTCTTTGGGAATCTCGGCCTTTTGTCCTGGGAGGCTGGATCCAGATTGCAATCCCCACCCACCCACCCCTCCTAACCCTGATGCTGTTGCCTAGTTGGGTCACGAAACGTCTGCCCCCCAAAAATAATAATAATCCACTGCGCTCAGAGAGAGAACCAAGGAATCCCCCCCCATTTCAACTCTGAGCAACAGACACAAGGAGTCCTCGACTTAACGACAACCATCGGAGGGGGGGGCAGAATTTATGTCGCTAAGTCGGGCGGGCATTAAGGGACTCCTCTCCCCCCCGATTCGTTTGGCCACCGCCGAGCGGATCTCCACAGCCGCGGACGTAAGTCCCGGTGTCGTCGAGTGGATCTGGCTTCCCCCCGTGGATCGGTTTGCAAAAAGGATGGGGGGGGGAGGATCACGTGTCCCGAGGACCGGGCCAGCCTCACCATTCGCACGCCGGTTGGCCGAATGCACCAACGGCGACCCCGTGCAACGGTCGTAACTGCGGGGATTTTCCCGCCGGCCGCCTTACGAATGGTCGCCAAGTCAGGGATTGCCTTGGTCCAGCTCTGGGGAGGGTCTTCGGGTCCTCCTGGTTTCCTAACGGGGCAGAGCTGGTCCTTTGGGTGAAAAGCGATGTTGGAGTCCCATTCCACACACACACACCCCACTGTCGCTGATGCCCCCCTCCCCCAAAGGACAGCCCCCCCCCCCAAAAATGATCACGGTCAAGTTTGGAGTTGAAAAAAAGACCCCCATCCAAACCTCCAGCTGCCTTTTCTGAAGCTTTTTCTCTCTTAGCCAGGGGTCTCCAAACGCGGCCCCTTTAAGACTGGTGGACTTCAACTCCCAGAATTCCCCAGCCAGCTTTGCTGGCTGGGGAATTCTGGGAGTTGAAGTCCACCCGTCTTAAGCCATGCTGGTTCAGAGATTCTGGGAACTGAAGCCCACCTCTCTTAAAGCAGACTGGCTTGGAATTCTGGGAGTGGAAGTCCCCCCCCCTTAAAGCATGCTGGCTGGGGAATTCTGGGAGTTGAAGTCCACCAGTCTTAAAGGGGCCGCGTTTGGAGACCCCCTGCTCTTAACACTGGCTAAAGCAATCACTGTACGCTGTAAACTCGGCCATCTACTGCCTGTGTGAATGTGAGCCTGGATCTAGCACTGGGGGGGGGGCAGCCCCTTCCCCTCCCCTTCCCCACGGGGGGGAGAGGGGCTACCGACTCGAGCCTTAAGCGGTTGCTTCTTCCATTTTCCCCTCCCCTTTAGACGAGCAGGGGTATTTACGCACTAAAGCTATCCGGACGCAAACAAAAACCCTCCATCTTTTTTTTAATTTAATTTAATTTAAAATTGGGGGGGGGGAGAGGCACATTTACCCCTATTAAAGCCACGTCCTCCTTGGCCGTTTTCACCAACGGAGAGTCCGGAAGCCGGTCGGGATGAGCCCCGGCCTCCATTTAAGCCCGTAGTCCTGGGCCGGAGGGACCCCCCCCAAAAGTGCTTTGCTGACTTTCCACGCACCCCCTCCCACCCACCCCCAGCCCTTTGCACCACCGCCCTGCCCCCCCCCTT
>NW_015389882.1:42380-45112 GCF_001527695.2 Protobothrops mucrosquamatus
TGCAAAAGGGGGAAGGTTTGACCCTAAAGAGACGGGCAGGGGGTTGCGTGGAGCAGGACGGCCCGCCTGGTTTAGTCGGGGTCTGGCTGTCCGTTGCGGGGCGCAAGCAAGAGGGGCAAGGCCAGAGGGGGCAGCCTGTGGCCCGGTCCTCCTGGATTGGCAGAGGGAGGGTCTGGGGCTGGGGTTCCCTAAAAAAGGGGGAGGACCAAGACTGGCTGCAGGGGGGGGGGCTTTTTGACAATGGATCACGAAAGGGAGCTATTCTCCAGAGCGCCTGAGGGCAAAGACAAGAAGCAACGGATGGAAACTAACCAAGGAGAGAAGCAACCTGGAACTAAGAAGAAACTTCCTGACAGTTAGAACAATTAACCAGTGGAACTCCTTGCCTCCAGAAGTGGCGAATGCTCCAATATTGGAAGTTTTTAAGAAGAAAGTGGACAGCCGTTTGTCCGAAATGGGATAGGGTTTCCTGCCTGAGCAGGGGGCTGGACTAGATGACCTCCAAGGTCCCTTCCAACTTTACTATTAGTAGTAGTATTAGTTTGTCAGGTCTCCTGCTTGAGCAGGGGGCTGGACTAGCAGATCTCCAAGGCCCCTTCCAAGTCTGTAACGACGCCTCCAGGCAAGATGGGCAGCACGCAGGTCAGATCAATGCAGGCAGTCCTCGACTTAACGACCACATGTGAGGCCTGGATTTCTGTGGCTAAGCAAGACAGTTAAGCGAGTTTGCCCCCATTTTACGACCTTTTCTTGCTGCAGTTGTTAATCAGATCCCTGCATTTGTTAAGTTAATCACACTAGCTCAGGGGTAGGCAGCCTTGGCTCTTTTATGACTGGTGGACTTCAACTCCCAGAATTCCTCAGCCAGCATGGGGGAACTATGGCCCTTTATGACTCGTGGACTTCAACTCCCAGAATTCCTGAGCCAGCCTGGCTCAGCTTGGAAACCTCTTGCTTTCCCCTCAGCGTGGCTGGCTCAGGAATTCTGGGAGTTGAAGTCCACAAGTTATGAAGGGGCCATAGTTTCCCCCATGCTGACTCAGGAATTCTGGGAGTTGAAGTCCACCAGTCACAAAAGAGCCAAGGTTCCCCACCCCTGGTGTAGGGTAAGAGTGTCCATGCTGGCTCAGGAATTCTGGGAGTTGAAGTCCACCAGTCATGAAGGGGCCATGCCCCATGCTGGCTCAGGAATTCTGGGAGTTGAAGTCCACGCGTCATAAAAGCCCAGGTTGCCTATCCCTGCTTAAGTGAAGTGGATCCGGCTTCTTCCCCCACTGACTTTGCTTGCCAGGAGGGTGCAAAAGAGGGCCAGGTGACCCCCCCCCCCACAGTACACTGTGACCGTCATAAACACAGGTAAGTGACCAAGCGCCCGAATTTTGAACAGGTGACCCCTGGGGGGTGCTGCAACGGCTGTAAGTGTGAAGGACGGTCCTAACTCCGAATGGTCACTAAGCAAACCTGTAAGCCGAGGACCCGCCGTAACGCCACGCAGGAGGCAAGATGGAGGACAGAGACCAGGTGCCTTCCACCGGTCGTGACCAGCCTGGAGTCCTCTCTGGACGAAGCCATGAGGAGAAGGTCAGGCCGAACGCGGTCTGCCCAGAACGTCAGAACCCGACCGTCACGTTCTTCCTTGGACTGGGATGTGTGAACACCACGTCCCTTTATCTGAGTCTGCCACGTGGCGTAAACCCAACCCCCTCACGGTTGCTCACTCACAGAGCAGGGGGTTCGAATCGGGCTCCGAGGAGGAGCAATGCAAGTACGCTAAGCCCCCAAGCCAGGGGCAGTCTACCAGAACCTCTGCCGCCGAAGGTCAGGCGGGCCTCGGGTCTGGACCTGGCCGGCCTCTGGTGCTGTTGCTGCTGGACCCTGGGAGGTGGTCGGTCCTGTGGGGTCCTTCCAGGGACGGACGAGCAGAGGCAGAAGAAACCCGAAGGTGGTGGTCCTTCCAGGCAGTTGACTCCAGCAATTTGGGGGGTGTGTGTGGATCAAAGTGGGGGTGTTTCTGCCTCTCTTGCAGAGTCTCCAGTTCAGAGAAGAAGCCACAAAGATGATTAGAGACTGGAGGCTAAAACATATACGGAGAACAGTTGCAGGAACTGGGTGTGTCTAACAAAGAGAAGGACCAGGGGTGACACGATAGCACCTCCCGATAATTGAGGGGCTACCACAAAAAAGAGGGGGGGGGGTTAAATTATTCTCCAGAGCACCTGAAAGCAGGACAAGAAGCCAGGAATGGAAACTTAAGGAGAGAAGCAACCTGGAATGAAGGAGAGGAACTTCCTGACCTGAGAACAATTAGCCAGTGGAACAGCTGGCCACCAGAAGTTGTGGGTGCTCCATCACTGGAGGTTTTTAAGAAGAGACTAGACCAGGGGTAGGCAACCTTGGCTCTTTTATGACGGGTGGACTTCAACTCCCAGAATTCCTGAGCCAGCATGGCTCAGCTTAGAAACCTCTCCCTTTCCTCTTAGCATGGCTGGCTCAGGAATTCTGGGAGTTGAAGTCCACAAGTTATGAAGGGGCCATAGTTTCCCCCATGCTGACTCAGGAATTCTGGGAGTTGAAGTCCACCAGTCACAAAAGAGCCAAGGTTCCCCACCCCTGGTGTAGGGTAAGAGTGTCCAACCATGAGAACTTGTGGACTTCAGCTCCCAGAATTCCCCAGCCAGCAGAGAATTCTGGGAGTCCAGAATGTTGCTTAAAAGTTCCAAGTTTGGAAAAAA
>NW_015389882.1:46514-62669 GCF_001527695.2 Protobothrops mucrosquamatus
TAGTTGAGTCATGAAACGTCTGCAAGGAAACAGCCCAGCTCAAGTGCCTTACTCCACCCTGAGCTATGAGTATTCTCCTTCCTTGGCCGCTGACTGTGTTGGCGCCCGCGTGGCACCCTGGCGCCACCTTCCTCGCTTGGCTTCTGGCTGAAACGTGCCAAGCAGCACAAAGGTCCTTTCAGGTAGCTCCCCCTCTCGGGCCCCCCTTCCTCCTCCTCCCCCCCCCCACCAACCTGCTTCCTGCCAACTTGTGCAAAACACGTGACTTGCTGAGCCTGGCGGGGCCTCCCCAGAGCGGGTGCCAGGAGGAGCAAAGGAAAGCCTGGCATAACACACACACACACACACACACACTCCTCTTTGCAGGGCAGCCCCAACTGCACAGAGAGTCCTGATTTAAGGACCACTCAAAGTTAAGGGTGGGGAAAAGAAGGGACTTATAACAGGTCCTCACCTTTAGGACCGGCGCAGCGTGTCCATCAAAATCGGGGCTCTTGGCCACTGGCCTGCATTTGACAAGGGTTTGCAGCGTCCCGGGGTCACACGACCTCCCCAAACAACGACGCCCGTGGAGGAAGCTGGTTTCGCTTAAAGACCGCACAATCTGCTTAACAACGGCGGGGAAAAAAGTCATAAAGTTGGGCGCGACTCCCTTAACAGCTGCCTCACTTAGCGACAGAAATTCCAGCCCCATAAGCCACAGCCGGCAAAATGGGCGCCTTTTTGGACCCCCCACCCCCCACCCCACAGTGGACGCTTTTGCTTCTGCTGGCCTTTGGCTGTCTCGATGCCAGGCGCTCCTAGACCTCATGAAGGCCCGCCCGGGAGGTGCGCGACAGCTTGGCCGCCTCCTGTCGCAGTTTATAGGTAGTCCTCATCTTACGACCCTCGATCGAGCCCAAAATTTCCGTTGCAGCTGAGAAGGGGCTTTCATCCCATTTTGTGACCTTCCTTACCACAGACACTAAGTGAATCGCTGCAGTCGTTAAGCGAGTTGCACGGTCGTTAAGCGAAGCTGCCTTCCCCCTTAACTTTGCTCGTCAGAAGGTCCCAAAAGGGGAACCGCGCGACCCCGGGGTGGGACACTGCCACCGTCGTAAGTACGCGCCAGTGGCCAAGCAACCTGAATTTTGATCCCGTGACCCTGCGGAGGCTGCAACGGTCGTAAGCGTGAAAAATGGTCCTAAGTCGCTTTTTCCAGTGCCGCTGTAACTTCAAATGGTCGCTAAACGAACTGTCGTAAGTCGAGGACCTGCCTGTATACTCCCTTTTTTCCAGTCGTGACAGCCACCTCAAAGGAGCCTCCCTCCCTGGGTCCCTCGGGGGCTGCACCCACTGGGCCGCGCTGTGCCCACTGCCCCCCCCTCGGTGCCCCCCCCAGCCGGGAAGACAAAGCCGCTGAAGCCCTTAAAAGCTGCTTTCAGAGGGCCAGGCTGGCGCGGGGATCCCCACCTGGGCGAAGCCGTGCCAGCTCGGATTGTTTTTCCGCTGGCAGCTGGCTCTGCCCAGGTGCCAGGAGGGCCTCCGGGGAGGGTTGGGGGGGGGGCAAACACCTGCGCCTAGCTGTGTGCCCAGGGGGGGGTCTCTTAATTCCACCAGGCGCCCAAATCTCGTCTCACAGGCCGAGCTCGGGTTTCAGGCGCTGCCAGGCGCTCCCGGTCGGTTTTGCAGTCTGGAGAACAAAGGACGACGGGCTCAGGGCTGCCTGCTTTTGAATTTTATTTTATTTTATTAAGGTTTTGCCAGCCTTGGATCGTTTTTCTCTTTTTTGCCCTTCTAGTTTCAAGTTTCAAGTTTATTGCATTTATATCCCGCCCTTCTCCTAGTGGACTCAGGGCGGCTTACAGCCAATTAAAAACAGAACAATCGATACAAATCTACAAAATTTAAAATCAATTAAAAGATATATTCAATAGGCCTATTCATATTTTAAAATTAATTAAAAACCAATTTAAAATGCCCCCCCAAGGTTACCTGGAGGTAAGACGGGCAGCCGATAAGCTTCATAAATGAATAGAGGCAGTCCTTGACTTACAACACAGCGGAGCCCGGTGTTTCTGTTCTGTTTTTTATGGCATTATTTTTGGTAGGTTGGTCTGTTTTTTCTCTTTGTGTAAAGACAGATGCAAAGTTAAATACTGTAGTTCTGCTTTCCCCCTGTTGCTTGTCACCTTTTTGCCACTTTCCCCCACTAATGGACCAATCGTTTCCTTCACTTTTTTCTTGTTTTTTACATGTTGAAAGAAGCTTTTTTTGTTATTTTTGGCTTTGGTCGCAAGCCTTAGTTCATTTTGAGCCTTGGCTTTCCTCACTTCATCTTTGCAGGCTCGGGCTATTTGCTGATATTCTGACTTAGTTATGCGCCCCTCTTTCCACTTTCTATACTTGTCCTTTTTATCTTTCAATTTGTCAGAGAGGTCTTTATGCAGCCATGCTGGTTTCTTTTGAGAGCTGTTATTTTTCCTCTTTGTTGGTATTGAGCTAGACTGGGCTTCTATTATCTCACTTTTCAAAATTTCCCAAGCTTCTTGCATTGTTTTCCCCTGGAGGATTCTCCTCCATGGAATCCTTCCCAAGCCCTCTCTGAGTTTATTGAAATTAGCTCTCTTGAAGTCCAAGACTCTAGTTTGACTGTGTTCTATTGCTTGTGCTTCCATAATGTTGAATTCCAATATTGCATGATCACTTCCTCCCAGGGTTCCTATGGCTTCAACACCTTCTATCATTTCATCTCTGCCACTCTAAAGCCGCAGGGGACATCCCGTCTCAACAGTCACCCATGCCCTTGTGACTTCCCGCCTGGACTACTGCAATGCTCTCTACATGGGGCTTCCCTTGAGGAGCACCCGGAGGCTCCAGCTAGTTCAAAATGCGGCCGCGCGGGCGGTGTTGGGAGGGACCCGTCGCTCCCACGTCACGCCGCTTTTGCGCGAGCTGCATTGGCTGTCGATAGCCTTCCGGGTGCGCTTCAAGGTGCTGATTATTATCTTTAAAGCGCTCCATGGCATCGGACCTGGTTACCTTCGAGACCGCCTCCTGCCACAGACTACCCCTCACCGACCTGTACGCTCCCACAGGGTGGGTCTCCTCAGGGTGCCGTCGGCCAGACAGTGCCGGCTGGCGACCCCCAGGGGGAGGGCCTTCTCGGTGGGAGCTCCCACCCTCTGGAATGAACTACCCCCAGAGATCAGGGTGATCCCGGATCTCCCTTCCTTCCGCCGCGCCCTCAAGACATGGCTATTTAAGCTGGCAGGACTGGCCTAAGGGGTAATTTTTAGTTGGGTTTTAAAATAATTTTTAAAATAACAAAGGCCAAATTAATATTTCCTTTTAATTATGTTTTTAATGGTAGTATTTTTGTATTTTTGTATTTGTTTTTATTAGGCTGTTAGCCGCCCTGAGTCCGCAAGGAGAAGGGCGGGGTAAAAATATAATTAAATAAATAAATNTAGTTGAGTCATGAAACGTCTGCAAGGAAACAGCCCAGCTCAAGTGCCTTACTCCACCCTGAGCTATGAGTATTCTCCTTCCTTGGCCGCTGACTGTGTTGGCGCCCGCGTGGCACCCTGGCGCCACCTTCCTCGCTTGGCTTCTGGCTGAAACGTGCCAAGCAGCACAAAGGTCCTTTCAGGTAGCTCCCCCTCTCGGCCCCCCCTTCCTCCTCCTCCCCCCCCCCACCAACCTGCTTCCTGCCAACTTGTGCAAAACACGTGACTCGCTGAGCCTGGCGGGGCCTCCCCAGAGCGGGTGCCAGGAGGAGCAAAGGAAAGCCTGACATAACACACACACACACACACACACACACACTCCTCTTTGCAGGGCAGCCCCAACTGCACAGAGAGTCTTTGACTTACGGCCGCTGATTTAAGGACTACTCAAAGTTAAGGGTGGGGAAAAGAAGTGACTTATAACAGGTCCTCACTTTAGGACCGGCGCAGCGTGTCCATCAAAATCCGGGCGCTTTGCCACCCGCCTGCATTTGACAAGGGTTTGCAGCGTCCCGGGGTCACACGACCTCCGCAAACAGCGAAGCCCGTGGAGGAAGCTGGTTTCGCTTAAAGACCACACGATCTGCTTAACAACGGCGGGGAAAAAAGCCATAAAGTTGGGCGCGACTCCCTTAACAGCTGCCTCACTTAGCGACAGAAATTCCAGCCCCATAAGCCACAGCCGGCAAAATGGGTGCCTTTTCGGACCCCCCACCCCACAGTGGACGCTTTTGCTTCTGCTGGCCTTTGGCTGTCTCGATGCCAGGCGCTCCTAGACCTCATGAAGGCCCGCCCGGGAGGTGCGCGACAGCTTGGCCGCCTCCTGTCGCAGTTTATAGGTAGTCCTCATCTTACGACCCTCGATCGAGCCCAAAATTTCCATTGCAGCTGAGAAGGGGCTTTCGTCCCATTTTGTGACCTTCCTTGCCACAGACACTAAGTGAATCGCTGCAGTCGTTAAGGGAGTCGCACGGTCGTTAAGCGAAGCTGCCTTCCCCCTTAACTTTGCTCGTCAGAAGGTCCCAAAAGGGGAACCGCGCGACCCCGGGGGGACACTGCCACCGTCGTAAGTACGCGCCAGTGGCCAAGCAACCTGAATTTTGATCCCGTGACCCTGCGGAGGCTGCAACGGTCGTAAGCGTGAAAAATGGCCCTAAGTCGCTTTTTCCAGTGCCGCTGTAACTTCAAATGGTCGCTAAACGAACTGTCGTAAGTCGAGGACCTGCCTGTATACTCCCTTTTTTCCAGTCGTGACAGCCACCTCAAAGGAGCCTCCCTCCCTGGGTCCCTCGGGGGCTGCACCCACTGGGCCGCGCTGTGCCCACTGCCCCCCCCTCGGTGCCCGCCCCAGCCGGGAAGACAAAACCGCTGAAGCCCTTAAAAGCTGCTTTCGGAGGGCCAGGCTGGCGCGGGGATCCCCACCTGGGCGAAGCCGTGCCAGCTCGGATTGTTTTTCCGCTGGCAGCTGGCTCTGCCCAGGTGCCAGGAGGGCCTCCAGGGAGGGTTGGGGGGGGGCAAACACCTGTGCCTAGATGTGTGCCCAGGGGGGTCTCTTAATTCCACCAGGCGCCCAAGTATCGTCTCACAGGCCGAGCTCGGGTTTCAGGCGCTGCCAGGCGCTCCCGGTCGGTTTTGCAGTCCGGAGAACAAAGGACGACGGGCTCAGGGCTGCCTGCTTTTGAATTTTATTTTATTAAGGTTTTGCCAGCCTTGGATCGTTTTTCTCTTCTTTGCCCTCCTAAGCCCCCCCCCCTCCAAGGTTACCCGGAGGTAAGACGGGCAGCCGATAAGCTTCATAAATAAATAGAGGCAATCCTTGACTTACAACACAGTGGAGCCCGGTGTTTCTGTTCTGTTTTTTATGGCATTATTTTTGGTAGGTTGGTCTGTTTTTTCTCTTTGTGTAAAGACAGATGCAAAGTTAAATACTGTAGTTCCGCTTTCTCCCTGTTGCTTGTCACCTTTTTGCCACTTTCCCCCACTAATGGACCAATCGTTTCCTTCACTTTTTTCTTGTTTTTTACATGTTGAAAGAAGCTTTTTTTGTTATTTTTGGCTTTGGTCGCAAGCCTTAGTTCATTTTGAGCCTTGGCTTTCCTCACTTCATCTTTGCAGGCTCGGGCTATTTGCTGATATTCTGACTTAGTTATGTGCCCCTCTTTCCACTCTCTATACTTGCCCTTTTTATCTTTCAATTTGTCAGAGAGTTCTTTATGCAGCCATGCTGGTTTCTTTTGAGAGCTGTTATTTTTCCTCTTTGTTGGTATTGAGCTAGACTGGGCTTCTATTATCTTGCTTTTCAAAATTTCCCAAGCTTCTTGCGTTGTTTTCCCCTGGAGGATTCTCGTCCATGGAATCCTTCCCAAGCCCTCTCTGAGTTTATTGAAATTAGCTCTCTTGAAGTCCAAGACTCTAGTTTGACTGTGTTCTATTGCTTGTGCTTCCATAATGTTGAATTCTAATATTGCATGATCACTTCCTCCCAGGGTTCCTGTGGCTTCAACCCCTTCTATCATTTCATCTCTGCCACTCTAAAGCCCCAGGGGACATCCCGTCTCAGCCCCCCCTCCCCTCCCCTCCTTCCATCTGTTGCGAATTAGAGGAGCAAGGCGCCCTTCAATGCCACATCAAGCTAATTTGGGGGGGGGAGTTTTCCTGTCCTTATGCAGCTGCTCCCTGAGCTGGCTGGTGGGTCTGGAGGGAGTCTAGTTTCTCTCTTTGTGGGTGTGGGTGTGTTTGTGTGGGTGTGTTTAACAAAAGGCCTAGCAGAGCCAGAGACCGGTGTGAAAAGAAGCATCAGCCTAGACCAGTGATGGCAAACCTTTTAGAGTCCGAGTGCCCAAACTGCAACCCAAACCCCACTTATGTATCGCTGGGTGCCGGGTGGGTGTGGCCCACCAGGTGTGGCTACGGTGGTCGTGGCAGATGGGTGGGTGTGGCCAGGGTGGGCGTGGCCAGCTCAATGTTGCTCCTGGGGAGGGACACCTGTGGGGTCTGGGCAGAGTTGGGGGAGATCCAGGGGGTCTCTGACGGGTAGGGCGGTGGGCAGGAGGCTCGTCCTGCGGGGTGAGGCGAGGCAGGGCGGGGGTGCCATTGTCACAGGGCAAGGTGAGGCAGGGCCTGGGGCAGCTGCTGCCTGACACCATCAGCACCCGCACACAGAGGCCAGCGAGCGCATGGGTGCTGGGATGCATCCAGCCATGTGGGACCTCAGCGAGTTAGCGGGCGGCTGGTTGAAGAGGGACGGTTGCCAGCTCCGGGGCATGGCATGCGTGCCCACAGAGAGGGCTCTGAGTGCCACCTCTGGCACGCGTGCCATAGGTTCGCCACCACTGGCCTAGAATCCCTACGTAGCCACAAAGTCCAGCCGGCTGGTGTGAATTCCATTGACCCTGGTCAGACTCCAAGCGGTCAGCGAACCTTCACGGGAAAACATTCCTGGGCAGGGTCTTTTGTGCCTGACAAAGAGAAAGGAATGTGGGAAAGAGAAAAAGATGAGGAAAATGAGAAAGAAGGAGAGAAGAGGGAGGGAGGAAGGAAGGAAGTGAGGAAGATTGAAAGAATGGAGGGAGGGAGGGAAGAAAGGAAGATTGAAAGAATGGAGGGAGGGAGGGAAGGAAGGAAGGAAGGAGGGAGGGAGGAAGATTGAAAGAATGGAGGGAGGAGGGAAGAAAGGAAGATTGAAAGAATGGAGGAAGGAAGGAAAGAAGGAAGAATGAAAGAATGGAGGGAGGAAGGGATGGAAGGAAGGAAGGAAGATTGAAAGAATGAAGGGAAGGAATGAAGGGAAGGAAGGGAGGGAGGAGAGGAAAAGAAAGGAAGAGAAGAACTGGCGGAGCCAGGGAATGGAGTAAAATGAGGCATCAGCCTAGAATGCCTACCAGCTCGGGATTTCAATTCAGAATCATAGAATTGGAAGGGACCTTGGAGGTCATCTAGTCCAACCCCCTGCTCAGGCAGGAAACCCTACACCATTCCAGACAAATGGCTGTCCAGCCTCTTCTTAAAAGACTTCCAGTGTTGGAGCATTCCCCGCTTCTGGAGGCAAGGAGTTCCACTGGTTAATTGTTCTGACACAGTCCTTCAAAGAGGAATCAAGGTCCAACGAAGAGAGGAACTAATCAAAGGTAGGCAACGAAGAACAGGACGGAAGTCCGAAAAGAACTCTTGTTTAACTGGGGGAGGAGAAGAAACACCGTCGGGGGGGGGGTTTATAACTTTCCGACGGTAATGCAGTGGGGCTCAGGAAGAAAAGTAATTTGAATGATCTGGATCCCAGTTCCTGCAGCCGTCCTTTCAGCCTCCTAATCACCTTCGTTGCTCTTCTCTGCACTTTTTTTTGCACAATGCCATTTTCTTCTGCCTCGGTGAGAGCCCCCCCCGATTGCTTCCCCCCCACCAGCAATTTCCTGCAAGGTTCAGCCGAGGAGAGGGGGAGGACCCCCCCCCCCAACTGGAGGGAATTAGCTCCTGTCCTATGGACATGTGGGTCAGTGATTAAAGCAGAGGCTAATGCCCGCATGCTGGGCGGAGAGATGTGGGGGGAGGAGAGAAAAGATGGGATTTCACTCTTAATCCTCACTGCCCTGCTGTTCCCCCCCCCCTGGTCCCCCCCCAGGCTGAAAAGGAAAGTCAGCGGGACCGAAAGCTAGCTGAGATCCGTCGACTTTTGCACACCGGTGACCTTTCAAGGGTGGCATCACCGCCGGCCTTCCTCCCCACGCTGGGCACCCCAGCTGCCCCCTTTGCCAGCCTCCCCCCCAGGCAGGGGGGGGGCAAAGAGGCCTAAGGCTAGCCCAGCCCCAGAGCCAGGGCCCTGGTGAGAAAAAAATTCAAAAGGAGAAACGCTTCCGAAGGGCGTCCGGTGGAGTTGAAACGAAGCAAGCGATGCAAAATTTAACACAGGATAAAAAACAGAGCAGCGGGATTCGAACCCGGGGGGCGGAGAGCCCACCTGAGGGGTTTCCTGCTATTTAAAAATCTCCTTTCCAGGCATAAAAAGATGTACATTTCACTGGGCGCTTCTGCTGTGGAATAAAATTGGCGGGTTGCAAAATTGTGAAGTCGGGGGTCTTCCAACGTGGCCCTTTTAGGACTTGTGGACTTCGACTCCCAGAATTCCTCAGCCAGCGTAGGACGCTGGCTGAGGAATTCTGGGGGTCGAAGTCCCCAAGTCCTAAAAGGGCCACGTTGGAAGACCCCTGTGTTAAGTCAACTCCTTTAGATTTTTGGCTAGCGAGAATCTAACCGGCCTCCCCAGCTACAAAGATTCTGTGGCTGGGAGGGAAATCCTGATTGGGGAAAAAAAATATGCATTTGCATAGTATAATATTTAGTCAGAAGAAAACAGAAGCTGGAGCAAAATTAAAACATCTTGACATTCCAGAATTTCCGTGAAATGTAAATCATCCTAGACTGAATATCTACTGCAAATAAACTACTGCCATATTAGTAAAAAAAAATACTTTTTTTTTTAAAGGATTCCATTAACCGAAAAAGGCACAAAAAGTGAAGAGTCTTAAACCATGGCATTTCCCCCCTCTCCACAAAACAGCTGGATAGAGGGAAAGTAGGATACATTAAAATAATAATAGATTATTTATATGTATAACTGAGTTAATTATATTGATATTATTCGAATTGTATAAGTACGATTTTGTTTTGATTAATTCATGGCCTTGCCACCATGTTAAATAAAAACCAATAAAAATTTTGTTGAAAAAAACAACAAAAAAAAAAAACAACAGCTGGATAGAGGCATCTGTTCTAGATATGTGCCCATGTCCCATTCCGTCCTATGTGTCACCACCAAGAAATACTTTGAGATTTAAATCAGGCAAAACAGTCTTGGATCTTATCAAACATTGGACCCAAATTATTATAAATCAGTCAGAACTTAGCATCTGTAAACTTGAAAAGTTCATCATCAATAGTGGAGTATATATGTCCCTCACTGCTAAGAAACTCAACAGCTTTTTTGAGCGTTTGTAAATTAATATTATGCAACTGAGATTTCAGATCATGAAGAATTATTCCTTCAGTTGTCATGCAGCTTTTAATCAAATTCATAACCTGACTCTGGTGTGGTGTAAGGCCATGCATTGTCAAGGAATCATTTCCTCCGGCATTTGACATACTGCTCGTCTCAAATACACCAAAGGACTGAGGTATCTTTGAAGATTGGAGCGTGTTACTTTTTCTGAGGATCATGTGTGCGTTGACAACTTCAAGCAGATGGCCAAGGCAGTTTAACCTAGTGGTGAAGCCCCCAGGCTAGAAACAGGGAGACTGTGAATTCTACCCCCCCCCCCCACTTAAGGTATGAAAGCTGGCTGGCTGACTTTGGGCCATTCACCAGGCGATGGCGAGTTCTAGTCTAGATATTATTGTCTACCTCCTCCCGTTTCTTGGGTTTTATTAGGCTTTTTTTCCCCAACAAGAGCTGAAAAAGAAACAACTCTGTAATGAATCCTATCTAGAAGAACCCTAGAGCTGGGAGGGACCTTGGAGGTCTTCTAGTCCAACCCCTGCTCAAGTAGGAGATTCTATAACTTTCCAGGCAAATGGCTGTCCAATCTTTTCTTAAAAACCTCCAGTGTTGGAGCACCTACAAGTTCTGGAGGCAAGCAGTTCCGCTGGTTAATCGTTCAAACTGTCAGGAAATTTCTCCTGAATTCTAGTTTGCTTCTCTCCTTGATTAGTTTCCATCCATTATCTATCTATCCTTCCTTCCTTCCTTCCTTCCTTCCTTCCTTCCTTCCTTCCTTCCTTCCTTCCTTCCTTCCTTCCTTCCATGGAATAATAGAATAATAGAGCTGGAAGGGACCTTGGAGGTCATCTAGTCCAGCCCGCCGCTTAAGCAGGAGAACCTACACCATCTCAGAGAGGTGATTGTCTAGTCTTTTCTTAAAGATCTCCAGTGATTGGGCACCCACGATTTCTGGTGGCAAGCTGTTCCACTGGTTGATTGTCCTCACTGTCAGGAAGTTTCTCCTTAATTCCAGGTTGCTTCTCTCCTTGATTAGTTTCCAACCATTGTTTCACGTCCTTCCCTCTGGTGCTCTGGAGAATAACATGACCCCCTCCTCTTCTTTGGGGCAGCCCCTCAGATACTGCAACACTGCTATCATGTCTCCCCTGTTTCTTCTTTTCTTTAGACTAGCCAAACCCAATTCCTACACCATCTCAGACAAGTGGCTGTCCAGTCTCTTCATAAAAACCTCCAGTGATGAGAGACCCACAACTTCTGGTGGCAAGTTGTTCCACTGGTTGATTGTCCTCACTGTCAGGAAATTTCTCCTTAATTCCAGATTGCTTCTCTCTTTGGTCAGTTTCCATCCATTGTTTCTTGTCCTGCTTTGGAGAATAAGTTGACCCCATCCTCTTCTTTGGGGCAACCCCCTCCAATATTGGAACACGGCTATTGTGTCTCACACACACACACACACTCAATCCTTTTTTTTATTTTCTCCCCGATTCCACATTTTTGAAAAACTGGTGCCCGGAATGACACAAAGCATTTGAAGTCAGAACCGCCGCTGGGATCTAAAAATGGCATTTCGGCTGAAAATGCCACAATTCCTACCCCCCCAAAAAAAGCCAGCCTTCCCCAGTCCCTGCATGCCTATTTGAGGCTTGATCCCCAAGGGAAAAAACCTTGCATACACAAACACACACACACACACACACCCCTCTTAAATGTCACAGCTATTTTCAGGCCAGCTCAGGAGAGTCTGGTGCAATCCGGAGAAATCCAGAACGTGCCCCAACAGAGACCTTTGCCAAGCAGCCGACTCCGGTGAGCTTCCGGTTCGTCCTGGGAAGGGGAAAAATTTAAATTTTCCTGCTACCTGGCCTGACTCAGGAGAGGCGTCGGCCTGGCTGACTGGCCTCGATGGTGGTGGTGGTGGGGAGAAGCAAACCCCAAACATGCAGAGAAGTTGATTTGATTCCCCAGGTGGCAATTCTCCATCACACTCAAAAGATATTATTTCCATTACTAAAGACCGGCAATTATTCCTTTTAACGGTCCGTGACTAACCTGGCAGAGTCAGGTATCAAGTCAGCCATTGGCCCAGGCCACGAGCTGAGAAAATCACTGGGGATTTTTAAGAAGAGGCCGGACATCACTTTTCTGAGATGGTGTAGGTTCTCCTGCTTGAACGGGGGGGTGGGGGGGGTGGACTAGAAGACCTCCCAGGTCCCTTCCAGCTCCTATTCTATTCTGTTCTCTATTCAATTTGATTCTATATTCTATTCCATATTCTATTCTATTCTATTTTCTATTCTATTCTACATTCTATTCTACTCTATTTTCTATTCGATTCGATATTCTATTCTATATTCAGTTCTATTCTCTATTTTCTATTCTATTTTCTATTCTATTCTCGATTCTATTCTATATTCTATTCTATTCTTTCCATATTCTATTCTGTTCTACATTCTATTCTATTCTACATTCTATTCTTTCCATATTTTATTCTATTCTATTCTATTTTATTCTACATTCTATTCTATTCTTTCCATATTCTATTCTATTCTATTCTACATTCTATTCTATTCTTTCCATATTTTATTCTATTCTATTTTCCATATTCTATTCTTTCCATATTCTATTCTATTCTATTTTCCATATTCTATTCTTTCCATATTCTATTCTATTCTGTTCTGTTCTGTTCTATTTCTATTTTTCTATTTCTATTATTTCTTATTTCTATTATTTCTATTTCTATCTATTCATTCGAACCCAGTCCTCTTCTGGTGCTTTGCATGCTCCATGCTCCAGCTGGAGAGTGTTTCCCATAAATGTTTACAGCACGAAAGAGACCCTCATCTCCTACACTAGGGGGTCAATATAGGCCACCCCCACCCCAGTCTCCAGCACCCAAGCAGGGCAGGGGCCTCCAGTGACCCTGGGGGCAAAGATCCAACAATTTGCCGCAAAACCAGCAAAACCTGCTTTGTGTGGATAGCAGATCCTCTTCCAGATTGTCCCTGCTCAAACAAAGAAACAGACAGACAAAAAAAAATCAATCTCGTCTTACGTGGATTGCAAAGATCGAAGCTCGGCCACGTCACACCTCTTCAGGGAAACGGCTCTTCAGTGGCCCCTGGTTGCAACTGGGGTGGGTGGGCCTCCCCCCCTTTGGTCCCCTCAGCTTCCCTTCCTAGAGGTGGGCTGCAAGGTGGCCAGGGAGGGGTCTCCTGCTGAAATTAGCCCCTACGATCCCATAGTAGTATCTCGCAAGAGATTCTTTGCAATCTTTGAGAATTGTTTTACTGCTCCCTGATCACAATCCTGCAACCCCAGGATATGGAGATTTGGGGACCGGGGGGGGGGGGGAGGAAGCCTGGGAAGCCTCCCCAGGGCACAAGGGTTGTCTGGGTCACAACTTGTGTGGTTTTTCTCGCAGGAGAAACGCTCCAAGGGCTGGGAGATAATTCAAAGTTTCCGGGGCTAGGAGATTTTTTTTTAAGAGCTGCCCTGAGCTGGAACCGTCCCTGCCCACGTTGGAGGGAGAAGGAATCCAGAGAACGCAGCCACAGGGAGGGGAAATGCACACCCAGTCATTAAAAGACCCAAACATATATATATGTGTGTGTGTGTGTGTTTGTGTGTGTTTGTATGTGTGTGAATGCCTGGAAAAAACACCAAAGACCCACAGTAGTTCTGGCCTTGCACCTCCGTGGGAGGGTGGGAAAACGGGGTGGTGGTGGGTGGGAACAAAGGGCAGCCCCTGGAATTGGGAGCTCCTGAAAAGAATGTGGGATGCACCACAACTGCAACACAAGCCTGCAAGGAGGGGGGGGGGGTCACCGGCAGAGGGGATTCATGGGCAGAGAAGTAGCACTGATGACGTTACCTAGTTGGGTCACGAAACGCCTGCAAGAAAATCACCAAGATGAGAGAGCAGCGAAGACCCCCCCCCCAGTCGTCGTCCTCTTCCTCCTCCTCCTCCTCCTCTTCACCTCCCCTCCCCTAACACTGACGTCGTTCCCTAGTTGGGTCATGAAACGCCTGCAAGAAAACCACCCAGCTCAGAGAGCGCCTAAGATCCCACAGTTCTCGTCCTCCTCCCTTCTAGCTCTGATGATGTTCCCTAGATGGGTCATGAAACGCCTGCAAGAAAACTACCAAGCTCAGAGATCAATAAAGACCCCAGAATACTCTTCTCCCTCCTCTGCCTCTTGCCCCCTTCATTCCTTCCTCTTCCCCTCCTCCTCCTCCTCTTCCTCTTCCTTCTCCTCCTCCTCCTCCTCCTCCTCCTCTCCACAATCCCCCCTCCCTTCTAGCCCTGATGATGTTCCCTAGTTGGGTCATGAAACGTCTGCAAGAAAACCACCCAGCTCAGAGAGCACCAAGGACCCCACAGTCGTCGTCGTCGTCGTCGTCGTCCTCCTCCTCCTCTACTCCACAAACCTCCATTTCTGGGCAAGATAGACCAGGCAGTTTAAAACCAAATGGGGGGGGGATTTCCTCCCTGCTCCCTCCAAATTCCCAGGAGGAGGAGAGGAGGACATGGCTGAATAGCCTATGTTGTGTGTGTGTGGGGGGGGGGGGCTAATCCTGCCCCTCCCCCTCTTTCTGGCAGGGGCCTTTGTGCCACAGCTGAGACGTGAGGCCACCCATCAATCAAGCCCCATTAATAAATACAAGAAATGGTTTATTAAAAAGACAGAAAAAATGTAACTCCGAAAAAGGGAGACAAGAGTAGCGGTTGCGGCTACAGCTGGTGGGCAGCTCCCCCCCACTGGCAGAAGGACCCCCACCGGGCAATAATATGGCTCTTGAGTGATGGGCAGGGGGAGCTCCACCACCCCTCCACACCGGTCTCTGGACAGGTCCAGGACAGCAGTCCAAAGGTGGGCCCTAAAGGAAGAATTGGGGAGCTGGCTTTCAGCCCCTCCCCAGCTGCTCCCCGGAAAGGGGGGGCAGTGCTCATAGGGGCACCCTGCACATCTGGAAGGCCCTGATCCGGTCTGTACCACCACCACCCCTTGCCCAGCAGGCTTCCTGACGTTGCCCAGCGCACGGCTGGTATTTGCAGACCCCAAAGGGTGCTTGGGAGAAGATGGGGGGTCCCAGAGGCAGCCCAGCTGCTCCCGGGAAGAAAGTGACCCCCCCCTCAAGCCAGGCTGGACTCGGGGCCCGAACCTGCAGCAATTAGCACCATTTCAACGAAGGGAGGGGGGGTCAACCCGAAGCAGAGAGGCGGGTCAGAAAAAAAAGCATTATCAGAAGCAGAACTGTTCTTCCAAAGTGGGGGAAACCCGGACGGTGGGGGGGGCGTTCACCCCCAGCACCCCTCGGTCGCTCGGTCTTCCTCCCCCTCAGGAAATGATCTTGGGGGGGATCTCCACCGAGGCCTTGATGAAGACGGCGTTGTCGCGCACGTAGTTGCGCTTCTTGATATCCTCGTGCGAGATAAACTTGGGGTACCCGAAGCCCAGCAGACTCTCGTCCAGGGAGGTGCGCCCCGTGCCAGGCTTCTGGAAGTTTTTCCAGGCGGGGTCCGGCAGGAAGGTCTCGGTGATGTGCTGGGGCTTGGAGAGCGAGGGGTCGCTCTGGTCCAGCAGCGAGAAGGTGACCCGGTAGGCGAAGGGCCACTCCAGCAGGTTGTCGTACTGGCCAGGCAGCACCCGGATGTAGACCGAGAGGTGGCTGCCTTCACCGCTGCCGTTGCCGTTCAGGAAGACCGACACCTGCAGCCGGTAGCCATACCGGTGGGTGTAGAAGGGGGGGCTGAAGGACTCGTAATTGCTCCGCAGCCGGGCCTCCTGCAGCTTCCGGGCATAATCGGCGATCTTCCAGATTAGTACGCCGTCACTGCCCACCGCCAGTTCCTCCACCTCGCGGCGCAGCTCGACCAGCTCCTGCCGTTGCCGGGCCACCAGTGCGCACATCAGGCCCAGGTGCAGCTTGGTGTTCTCGTCCAGGTGGCGGCCCAGGGACACTTTGGGGCACTGGGGGAGGAGAGAGACGGCGGTGGCTAGAGGCGGCCGGGTGTGCAGAGACGCAGCGCCAGGTTCCCCTGGAGGGATCCGGCACTCCTCTGCCTCTGGGCTTTAGCTTGGTGCGCACACAACCGAAGTGGGTGTCTCTGCCCCAAGCCAGACAACACTCCCCCTACCATCTGGTGGCTTGCCAGCCTTGGCCACGGAAACCCCCTCCCGCCTGCTCCTCCAGAGACGTGGCACTACAGTGGGCACAGCAGAGCGCGTTTCCACATCCTGCTCTCCCACGGGAACAAAGCAGAGCAAGAAGTCGGGGGAAATTGAAATAAAAATGGATTCCGTGCCGAGGTTCTGTTGTGAGTCCGTGCCAGCCAGTGGACCCGGCAGCTGAGTCTGGGGAATCAGAGGAGGAGGAGGAAGAGGGGTTTGGAGAGCCATCAAGAGTCGGAGGGAGGCTCTGATGAGTTACAACACTCACAATCTGATGAAGAGCCTGGCCCCTCCCATCGTGGTCAGGATGAGACACAGCTGTATGGGGAAGATGAGTCAGACTCTGACTCACAGCTGGAAGTCATTAAAGACACACATAAACAAAGGCAGTTAACTAGAGCAGGACAGAGGGAGGCCATGGGGCGACTCCAAGGACGGAGGAGAAGGCATTGAGAAGCCACACCTTGGGGCTGCTTAATAAAAAGGGAAGGTCTGGGCGGTG
>NW_015389882.1:64478-70749 GCF_001527695.2 Protobothrops mucrosquamatus
CAGGATGAGACACAGCTGTATGGGGAAGATGAGTCAGACTCTGACTCACAGCTGGAAGTCATTAAAGACACACATAAACAAAGGCAGTTAACTAGAGCAGGACAGAGGGAGGCCATGGGGCGACTCCAAGGACGGAGGAGAAGGCATTGAGAAGCCACACCTTGGGGCTGCTTAATAAAAAGGGAAGGTCTGGGCGGTGCTGGTTGCTGAAGGCAACCTTTGCAAAGTACTCCATGGGTTCATGTTCTGCTGGCGTTGCCGGTGACTAACTCCTTGTTTTGCATTGTGTTTCGTGTGGACAATTTCCTCCATTTGGATTGTGTTTTGTTGCTTTTGTTTTTGGACCATTTGGCAGGTTTGTTACCAATATTCAAAAGGGGGTTTTGTTTTCTTCCGAGTCTCCAGCCTATTTTTCAAAAGGGGTTTTGTCCCTGTGCATTTAACAAGGATGGCTATAGGCTGGGACAGAACAGGTTCATGGTGGCCAGATGGGCCTGCAGCTGGCAGCTGAGGGAGCGGGCAAGGGCAGGCGGGGAGGGGAGGGAGGGGGGATGTGGGGTCTTTAGCCAGCTCCGGGAAAGGGGGGCGGCGGCGAGGGGGGGCGTGGCTTACCCGGTGTTTGCAGCCGGCCTCCTTGAAGGGGCAGAGAGCCAGGGCGGTGGAGCAGCTGTCCTTCAGGTGCCCGCTCAGGTCCTCCCGGGCGATGTTGGGGGCCCCGCACTGATTCGGACAGGGCACAGGGTAGCGAGGGCACTGGTACTCGTGGTTCTGGAGAGGGAGGAAAAGGCACAGCGTGGCATCTGCCGGATTACAGGTAGTCCTCGGCTTACAACTACTCATTTAGTAATGGTTTGAAGTGACAGTGGCACTGCCAGAAAGGGACGGAGGCCATTTTTCACACGTCTGACTGTTGCGGCACCCGTGTGGCCATGTGGCAAAAAGGGCAACTGGCATGGGCCTTTCTTCTGTGGTTTGGAGGTAGACTGCCCTTCCGCAGTGAAGCTCTACTCTGTGACTGCTGCTCAGAAATTGCTACACACACACACACACATACACCGAGTATTTGGGGGGAACCCCTTGAAGTCTCAAAGGCCAAGTGGGGATGCAACAGAAGACCCAGCCAGCTCCCCCCCCCTCCGTGGCTGCTTGGGGGGAGCCTTATGCAGCAGGATGCAAAGGGACCCTCTCACTCTCTGAGCCCCCCAAATCCCCCCCACAGACATGCCCCCCCAATCTTTTCTGTAGCCAGGTTCCTTGGGCCACGAAGGCCCTGCAGTCGGGATGGGGGCATTCCCAGAGCCCACCCGTGTGGGGGCTCAGCGTGTCACGTGCAGCTAAGCAGGGGGCGTCCCTCCCCAGCTGGCTCCCGTCCCCTGAAAGGCCAGTGTGCCCTTCGGGGGGCCCCGTGACCCACCTGGATGGTGTCGTAGAGGAACTCCTTGGCGCAGTAGCTGCAGGGCTGGGTGCGCTTCGGACACTCGGCCAGCATGTGCTGCGACAGCAGCCGGCGCATCATGCGCGCCCCACACTTGTTCTCGCAGTAGACGCTCTCCTGGGGGCAGACCCCCTGGTGGTTCTGGAAAGGGAGGGGAGGGGGGAAGAAATTGGAGAAAGGGAAGGGTGAGCCAGGGGTTCCTGCTCCCCAGATCTTCCAAGCCAGGACTTTGGAGGAAAAGCAGGAGGATGGGAGGCCACCAGGAAATGCCCAGGTGGATGGAGGAAGTGGGAGGTGGGAAGTCTCCGTGGGGCAGACGGGGCCAATTGCTTTTTATGCTTTGTTTTATTTTGTTTTATTTTATTTTATTTTTTTATTTTATTTTATTTTTTTATTTTATTTTATTTTTTTATTATTTTATTTTATTATTTTATTATTTTATTATTTTATTTTATTTATTTTGTTTATTTTATTTATTTTATTTTATTTTATCTTATTTTATTTATCTTATTATTTTATTTATCTTATTTTATTTATTTTTATTTTATTATTTATTATTTATTTATTTTATTATATTTTATTATATTATTTTATTATTTATTTCATTTCATTTATTTTATTATTTATTTCATTTCATTTATTTTATTATTTTATTATTTTTTTTATTTTATTTTTTATTTTAATTATTTTACTTTACTTTACTTTACTTTATTTTACTTTAATTATTTTTTTCAATTTCTACAACCACCCCTCTCAGTCAGTGACTCTGGGCAGCTTACAATTCAGAAAATACAACTACAGGCTTACCACTGTTCATTAGTGACCATTCACAGTTACAACAGCACTGCCAGCAGTAATGTTCCCCACTTACGATCCCCGGGGTCACCTGATCAAAATTCAGGCCACTGACTCTCACATGCATGACGGGGCTGTCACGTGACCCCCCCCCCCCCGAGAGAGAGAGGGAGGGAGAGGGACAGAGAGACGCAGCTGCCCCCTTGGAAGCCCCTCCCCAGCAACCACGGGGCACCTGCCCCCCCCAGCCGGTGTGCACAGGAGGGGAGGACATCCAGGACAGCTGGCCTGGCCTGTCGCCTCCTGCACAAAGGCTGCGATTGTGGCTCACACCCTCCCCAACACACCCGCAGGCCAGGCAGGGCCGCACAACTGGAGGGTTGTTTATTTAAGCCCCCCCCTCCACGGACCTCCACCGAAGCTCCTCCTGGTCCCCCCCTCCCGCCCTCAGTTGCCCCCCACTCACCTCAAAGGCTTCCCCCGTGAAGTCGGCTCGGCAGAATTCGCACTGGAGGTGCCTCTGGGGACAGTCGTGCTGCAGGTGGGGGGGCAGGTCGCGGCGGCTCAGCTTGGCCCCACAGCGGTTGGGGCAGGGCACCACGTTGAAGCTGCAGGTGCCCAGGTGGGCCTGGACCAGGGGGGAGGAGAGGGGGAGGAGGGGGTCACTCCGAGGCGGGAGGAGGGCCGGCCGGGACCCCCCCTTCCCTTCGCCCCCAAACCCCCCCAAGAGCAGGAGGAGGAGGGGGCAGCGGGCAGCTCACCTGCAAATGGCGGATGGTCCCAGTCCAGCGACAGCCCTCCTCACTGTGGATGCACCTGATGCTCAGGCCCAACACCTGGGCCTCCAGTTCGGGGTCCGGGTAAATCTGGAGGGCGAAGGGGGGCTCTCAAGGGGGGTCTCAGGTGGGGCTGGCTCCTTCCTTCTTTCCTTCCTTCAATCCTTCCTTCCCTCCCTTTTCTCTCTTTATCCTCCCCCTCTCTGTCTTTCTGTTTGTCCTTCCTTCCTTCCTTTCTTTTTCTTTCTTTCCATCCTTCCTTCCTTCCTTCAATCCTCCCTCCTTCTCTCCCTTTTCTCTTTATCCCCCCTCTCTCTTTCTGTTTGTCCTTCCTTCCTTCCTTCCTTCCTTCCTTCCTTTTTCTTTCCATCCTTCCTTCCTTCCTGTTCTCTCTTTATCCTCCCTCCCTTCCTCTGTCTTTCTGTCCTTCCTTCCTTCCTTCCTCTCTCCCTCCCTCTCTCCCTCCCTCCCTGTTCTCTCTTTATCCTCCCCGTCTTTCTGTTTGTCCTTCCTTCCTTTCTTTTTCTTTCCATCCCTCCTTCCTTCCTGTTCTCTCTTTATCCTCCCTCCCTCCTTTCTGTTCTTCCTTCTTTCCTTCCTTCCTTCCTTTTTCTTTCTTTCCATCCTTCCTTCCTGTTCTCTCTTCATCCTCTCTGTATTTGTTTGTCCTTCCTTCCTTCCTTCCTTCCTTCCTTCCTTCCCTTCTTCTTCCCTTCCTCCCTTTCTTCCTGCCATCCTCCCTCTTCTTCCTCCCTCCCTACTTCCTTCTTTCCTTCCTCCGTCTTTTTTTCTTCCCTCCCTCCTTCTCCTTCCTTCCCTCCTCCCTCTCTTCCTGCCATCCTCCCTCTTCTTCCTTCCTCCCTTCCCTCCTCCTTCCCTCCTTCCTCCATCTCTCCCCCTTCCTCCTTTCTCTCCTTCCTTCCTTTCTCTTTCCTTTCCTTTCCTTTCCTCCCTCCCTTCCACCCATCCCTTTGGACACCACCAAAGCCCATCCACATCCAATCCTCACTGGAGCTCAGAGAAGGCCTGGAGGGTCCTGGGAGCACACAGCAAACCCCTGCCCAACGAGGCAGCCCCTCCCCTCCCCTTCCAGCCCTCCCCTCCCCACAGCCCCCTCCCCATTATCCCTGCCATGGTCAAACAGGGCTTTCCAGTCATTCCTGCCTGGATTGACCTCCCCGGGAGGGAGAGAGAGGGGGGGCAGAATGGGGAGGAAGTGGGTCAGAAGGTGCCAAGAGGGGCAAAATCCCCCCCCAGCCCCCCCCCAGGAGAGCCTTGGCCAGCACGGGGCTCACCTTGGCGTAATCCAGGGGCAGCTGATCCTCCGGACACTTGAAAACGCCTTCGCTGCGGGAGGAAAAAGGAGACTGAACGGGCCAGGCGAGGGGTAAGACTCGCCTCCAGGACAGCAACGAGGCCGTCCAGTTCGGCCCCCCAAAAGATTTTGCCCACCTTGCCAACCTCTGTGCCAGGACGGCCCCGATACCCGCCGCCCCACCAACCGCGGGCTCCTCCGTCCCAATGCCCTGGCCTGGAAGCGCTTCGTGCCCGCCCTGGAGGGTGCAGGGATTACGACACTGAGGACTAGAATGTTTTGTTTTCCCCACCTGTGATTTTGACTGGGAAACTCCACATTTCTGTGGCTTTTGCGATGGTGTCAGCTTAACTGAGCACCGCAGCCACAACCGACAACGCGTAACTTTCCCCACAGGGGGATCCTGCCGGTTGCTGGCTGGCTTTAATGGCTCAGCTGCAGATCAAGGGATCCCCGGCTGCCATTGGCCAAGCCATTTGAGAGCCACGGGCCTCCTTGGCTCCGCCTCCCCGGACCACGGCCTGACAACAGCACAACGGGCAAGACAAAGATTTGCTTAACAACAACACAACGGACGTGGCTTCTTCTGTGCAGCTCGGAATAAACAGACCCAACTGGCATGGGGGGGGGCAGATCTGATGCCCAGGACTTGCCGTGCCCACCTTCAAGGTGGCCGACGTGCCAAGCTCCCTGCCCGCACGGCTGCATTTGCCAGGCGGTCCTCAATTTACAACGGTTCGTTTAGCGACGACACTGAAAAAAAGTCGCTTCTGATCGTTTTTCCCACGTTTTTTTTTTTTTGTGGGCTTCAACTCCCCCAAATGGCCCAAAGTAAACAATCATTTCGCTTAACAACTGTCACAAAGAAGGGTTGTAAAATCAGGTCGGTCACGTGGGGGACCCCTTTGTGACCGTCACGGCTTTACTGGCCAGGCTCCATCGCGGTTGTAAGCCGAGGACTGTATGTCCTCCGATAAAGTGCCTCTGCGGCTGCAGGTTCTAAGAGAAGGTTGCCCCCCCCCCTGGGAAAACCTAGCCACCCCAATTTATTTTTATACGGGCAGTCCTCGGACTTACGACCACAACTGAGCAAGACAGTTGTAAATGAGTTTTGCCTCACTTTGCGACCTTTCTTACCACCGTCGTTAAGCGAATCACAGCCACTGTTCGGCTAAGAACACGCTTAAGTGGCTTCCCCGTTGACTCTGCTCGTCAGAAGGCCCCCAAAAGGCCAGATGACCCCGGCATGCTGTGACCGTCGTAAATACGAGTCAGTTGCCAAGCACCAGGTGACCACAGGGAGGCTGCGACGGTCATAAAGCGGGAGAACCGGTCCTACGTCACTTTATTCAGTGCCGTTGTAACTTTGAACGGTCACTAAATGAACCGTCGTAAGTCAGGGACTGACGGTATGATGCTTGTCCGGGATTCAGGTGGGGTGGCTGCCAGGGGGTCTCAGAGGCGGCCGCCCACCTCGGTCTCTCTCCTGAAGCCGGCCTGTCCTTCTGCAAAGCCCCCCTCCCTCTGCCCCACACGCCCCTCCCCACCACAATGCCAACACTGCCCGCCTCTCACGGCAAGTCCAGCCGAGCAGGCGCTGGGCAAAGGTCACCCTGGCACTGGGTGCCAGCAGGGCAATCCCTGACTCACCCTCCCTCCGCCAGTCAGAATCACAGTCTGGGAAGGGACCCTGGAGGTCTTGTAGTCCAACCCCCTGCTCAAGCAGGAGACCCTCACAAAATCACAGAATCACAGTCTGGGAAGGGACCCTGGAGGTCTTCTAGTCCAGCCCCCTGCTCAAGCAGGAGAACCTTACAAAATCACAGAATAACAGTCTGGGAAGGGATCCTGGAGGTCTTCTAGTCCAACCCCCTGCTCAAGCAGGAGACCCTTACAGAATCACAGAGTGGGAAGGGACCTCGGAGGTCTTCTAGTCCAACCCCCTGCTCA